>NW_006800329.1:379371-476738 GCF_000485575.1 Poecilia formosa
TCCCAGGTTTCCCTCACCTGCCCCTGTGGTGTGGTCTCCATTCCTGAATATGTTGGGTTTCACCGACACTCTCCTCCAGGACGATGCGACGCTCCGGTCCTGGGTGTAGAGGCAGAGACCAGATTCAAAATCACAGTTGGCGATGGACGGATCGAAGGTTGGCTCTGTGGAAGTAATGCCAGGGATCAGCATGTTGGCAGAAATCATTTCTGCGGCTCTCCTGGTGTTTTGTTGGCTTGATGGGATTCGTGGTGAAGACAGAAGTCCACAGCTCACCTGTGTCTTTGTTACAAAACTCTGGAGAAAAGGAAATGTCGTCCAGAGCAACATGTCCGCCTCTCGGGCTGTTAAAGCCCACCTCAAAAACCACCTGGAGGCCACAGAGACAAACAGAAAGACATAAATAAAGCTGCATGGCAGCTCTGCCACAAATCTGGAAAATATTGCATGTTTCCTGTTTCATTGCAACCAGAGCAGAAGGAAATGTGGATTTACTGTAAAAAAAAAAAAAAAAGAGGAGAGTGAGATATCCTCTGCCTCTGCTCCTCAATCCGGTTAGCAGTGGACAGAACCAGAGACTCTTCATGGACAGAGGAGAGTCTGGTTGAGGAACCTCAGAGTTTCATCTCTGCTTTTTGTGCCAGGATGAGAAGCAGCTCCAGTCGTTTGGGATTGGCATCTGTCTCCAGTAGAAGAGTTCAGGTGTCTTGTGCTTCGTTTCCACTGAATGTTACGGCATGGGTTGGTGCCGAACCACAGAGCCCAATCACCAGTTGGACCCAAACGCCTGACATGGCATCACACTAGTGCGATAACAAATGTGAGGCACGCAGGAACATCTTTCTGTCTAACCATCAGTGGAGTGTGTTGTGGGACGCAGCAGGTTGACCCAAACGGTCCAATGGATGTGTGACTAAAGGGTTGTTGGTCCGTATGCTATGGAGACTGTTGGACTCTTACTGAGCCCAAACGCCTGACCTGGTGTCACAGCAGTGTATGTATCAGTTAAAGCTGTGGTTTCCTGACCTGCACTGGGTATGGAGCCTTCAGGTCCACCTGCACAGGTATCCACTCTCCTGGGGAGCTGATAAAGTCGACCCGGTTGTCCGGCTCGGCTCTCCACAGCTCCTGGTACTGGCCCAGGCGGTCCCGGGTGAAAACGGTGAACATGTTCCCTCTTTCCTCGCTTCGCTGGTACTGAAAGCTCAGGCAGCCGGACATCGGCATCGTCGCCATGGGAGACACCAGCTTGGCGACCTCTTTGAACGTCTTGGCGTAGCTGGAGTCGACGTACATGAAGTGACCTGAGGAAGACGAGCAAACCTGGAGGAAGATTTCTCTGCACCACGGAGACGCCGTCAGCGGCTTCGGGTTGTAGCGGTTAGCTAAATGACTATAATCCAGTCAGATGCTCCAGATTACAGGTTTCCAGCTGTGAAGTCCCATAATCTGCTGGTTTGTTTCAGTCTAAATATAACGTGTGAAAAATGCTGAGTCATGAGTTTTGTTTCACAGACACACAGAGCTGCTGACGGCGTGGAAAACAGACAGAGAGCAACAGTTAACTGCTTTATTTATTCATTTCAACAGATTGTTTGGGTGTCAATTAGTAATTGATTAATGTGATGATTAATCATTTAATCAATAGTGCTGATTATCCATCAGTTTAGTCTAATTAGCCTCTGATTAATTAGCCTTAATCAAAGACTAACTGAGCAGCCTTCAACTAACTGATTAATTGATTAATCAGTTAATCGAAGCCTTCGTTCAACCACTGAAGCCTTTTTCACACCTTATTAGAAATATATGTATATAAAATACAAGTAAGCAAATAATTCAATTCCTTTTTAAATAAGAAATAAACATTTTTTTGCCTAAAAGACAATAATATAGCTTGATTATTTGTAATAAAGGAAATATCTGCAGCAAAAAAAAATAAATTTCTAACATGAAAAATTATTATCTTTCTGCTTCACCTGGTTGATCTGTTGATTATTATTTGGATTAATTGATTCATAATTGGATGGAATTTGAAGCTAAAACTAGATGACTTGATAAGTTTTGGGTACAATATAAACAAAGAAGGTTTTTTATCTTAAATGTAAATGTAAATATATTTATACAATTTTTGGCTTAATTGCTGATTTGACTATATAGTTCTTTCTGCAGATGCCCTCTTGCAGAGACTGTACCCTCCAGTTAACGATTAATCGGTTACTAAATTAGTGGACAGTTATTTCAATGATCGATTAATCAATCACGATTAATCGTTTCAGTGTTACTGTCAGTACAGAATTAAAGGCATTGCATGCAGCTGGACTCTCCGCCTCACCTGTCCTGTTGTGGTATGTGTGATCGTCCGGCATGCCGTTGTGGACCAGCTGGACTCCGCCGCCGCCAACGTACCAGTTCACGTTCACGTTCCACTGGTTGTTGTAGCCGCACAGGTGAGGCTCCTCAAAATCGCACTCTGGAGACAGAAGAACCGAAATTAACCTGCAGTGTGGACAAAAACTAAACAAAACCATCGGTATCAACAATGACGTGGCCCTATAGCTGCCCGTTAATCTGGGAAGAGTTGGTTAAAGCAACATTTAGAGATTAAAATATAAGAAATTACTGAAAAACTGAAACTCAGTGTACACATAATTTATTTCACCTGCTTATTTGTTAATTTTCATAAGATAAATGCAGTTTATTAAATATAATTGTCTAATGTGGTCATATTACTGTCTTCAATTCATGGCGAAATCAGAGCGATTTGCTAAAGAAGCTTCTTCGTTTTCAAACTCACAACTTTCCAAGTTTCTTCCAGCAAATCTTTTACTTTTCACACTCAGAAATTTTGTTTTTTTCGATTTTTCTGAGATTAATCTTTAAATTTCTGACATTTTTTCTAGCAAATTTTCAGCTTTTCATACTCGGAAATTTACATGTGTTTTTCTAGAAAACGTGTGAGATTAATCTCAGACTTATCCATATTTTTCTAGCAAATCTTTGACTTATCAAACTAGGAACTTTTTAAGTTTCCTACAATATTTTTTTAAATTAATTTCAAAATTTCAAGATTTTTGGCAGCAATGTACTCCCTTTTTTTCTATTTACAATGCTGTAAAAACAAGGGTTCGCCCTGTTGCTTCTTTTGTTTTGTTTTATTTTGTTTTCTTAGTGCTGGAGCTGCAGAAACGAGCAGCAGCTGTTGTCCATCAGGATGTTGTTTGTCTTCTGATGTGAGCAGAGATGTGAATAGCAGAAGAAGTGCAGTGACCCACCCAGGCAGTATCCGGGGGTGATGTGGATCTCAAAGATGGACACGCTGCTCCCTGCGCTCGTTCCAGCCCGACCTTGGATCACAATCTGCTCACAACGGGACGGGAACACCCAGAGAAGTGACAGCAGCAGGTTTAACGTAAATTAGCACTAATTGAAAACATGCATGCAGAGATTCTTTGACAGAGAGGCGTTAGAGGGCCGAGGCGGCGCAGGACTCTGCCGGTGTGTTTATGTGATGAGGGGCCCACACATGGCGGAGGCCTGGCACCTCATCATCGTGGTCCCGGTCCAGTCCGCCGGGCTCTGCCTCGCTCACAGCGTAAACACCAGCTCCGTGTTTACGCTACGATAAAAGCTCTGCGCATCGGACTAATTTTACACAGACGTGGGGAACCGGGCTGCAGGAGGTTCTGCTGCAGCAGAGAGTTCTGACTGTATTCATCAATAATGGTCCAATAACTAGACTCTACGGAGAACAATAATCAATAAGGTGGAAATTTACAATAAAACAACAATTGATTGGGTTTTATGAGGGATTGATGGATGTTTAGTTGGATGTTTTGATGTACGGTTGGATGTTTTGTTAACAGTTGGATGTATGTTGTCTGTACGGTTGTCTGTATGGTTGGATGGTTGCAGACAACCATCCAACCATACATGGTTGGATGTGCGGTTGGATGCGGCCCCCTCCTCACCCTGAACGGCTCGGTGGCGTTGTGCAGATCCACGCTGGCGATGACCCAGCTGTCTGATGGCGTCCTGCTGCTCCACAGCGGCGTGTCGAAGCTCCGCCCCTCGCTGCGCCTCAGAACCTCCATGTGACCCGACTCGGCGATCTGGTACACCAGCCGCACGCAGCTCCACTCGTCGTGCTCCAGGGACGGGCTCAGCAGGATTCCTGTCGCTTCTCTCTTTGGTTCGATACCAGAACCTGAGCTGCCCTCTGCGTCGTCGCTCGCGGTTTCCACGGCAACAAAATGTCCTAAATAAAACAAAATAGACAGGATATTTATATAAAACTATTATCTAACGCAATATTTTCCACTTATCGATTCAATGTGAACAGAAGCTTTACATCTCTAGACACTGAGAACAGTCAGTGGTTACTTCTGCTAATATGCTAATTGTTTGCTTAGCGTTTTTGCTAACTTCGAGAATGTTTAGCACACTTAGCTACCCTAATTACATTTCTTAAAATAAATTCTAAATTGCTAATTTTTCATAAATTTCCATTGAATAAAGTTCAACATCTGTGTTGAAATTTTAGTTATGAGCTGTTAAGAATTCTTCAAGTAGCTAGCCATTTATATCGTCATATATAAACGGCATATATACCATGCTCTTATTTTGAAGTGAGGAAACTGTTTATGCAGCAGTTCAGTATCCTCTCCTCATGTTATCCAAAACTACAGGCTGTAGTTTAAAATCTACAGATGCACTGTGTGCCTCCTGACCACTTTAAAGTGGTTAGTTAGGCTAAATAAAATTAGCAACAGAGTTAGCAATACTCAACAACTATAAAACTAAAACCATTACAAAGAATCAAACCATACAGGACTGCAATAGCAAATTTAATCCGCTTGAGGGTAATATACTGTGTTGTAACACATGTTGTGTCATAGATGACTGAAATTAGCGTTTTAGCATTAGCTTCAGCTAAATACCATGTTGGTATAGCACTTTAGCTTTAGCAAAACTAATATTTATGATTACTGCATTCAGGTCTTCTCCCAGTGCTAACAGGAAACAACCAATCCACCCATTGCTCTATGCTATGCTACAACTAGCATAGCTTGTTGTGAATGCTAAGGCTAATTACCATGGCTATCATTGATGACAAGCGGTTTTCCTGTAATGTTAAGTTGTTTCTGCACTACCGGCACATTTGGCAGTTAGTATATGAGAATGATTGGCAGCGCTAAGACCCGCCTCCTGGCTCTGATTGGTTGTTTCTGGTCGGGAGCGATGCTTTTCTTCAGTAGCTCAAGGTAGAGGTGGAGGAGATCAATCTTCACCTCATATTCTGTATCGTAGTTACATACTGCAGCTTTAAAAGCAACATAATTTCCAGAACTTTCTCCAGCTCCAACGCTCCGTATTCCGGTGTGCATTCCTAGCTCCGACATCTTATCCAAAACAAATGCAGCATCCATCCCTCAGCACCCAGTTAACACGTAAAACAAAACAGTAGAAGTAGCGAATAATTTCTGATACATTAAGTTACATAACATACTGAAATATGGACGATACAGCTAATTTCAGTCAAAAAGGAGAAAGGATTTCCCCTTGGGAAAAACCCCAACAAACTAAATGCTATTTATATTAGAGTCTCTGAAACAATATACAGAAGTGAGTATGGTAATCCAGATCAGGATTTAAAACCCAGAGTCATAAGTCTCTGACTCAGTTCAGCATGAAATCCTCCTTCGTGACCCCTGTGAGCCTCGGGGCATTTGAGCTCTCAGTGGTCTGTCATTTATTATTTGCCCCTGTGGAATGCTCTGCAGCCTGCAGCTCCGCAGAATGAGAGGAAAACACCCAAGAATCGAGACTCAAAACAGCCACTCAATTGGAAACTCACTTCATTGGCGTTTGTCAATAAATATCAACTAACCGCATCCAGTAGTTAACATGGCGTTGCTCGTGCTGTTTGGTGTAAAAAGAGCATAAACAAAAGCAGAAGAAAGGAGAAGAAATCGACAATTAATGGCCGCCACTGAGGTTTTATAACAAGCTTGAGGACATAGCAACCAGGATGGAAACAGATGGAGGAAAGGCGACTGAGTTATGAGTCATGCTGCCGCAGCACGGCAGTTTTTAGTTAAGTTCAACCAATGATGATGGATGGAAACACAGAAAAGCTTACAGAAGTTTTTCCAGCGCTGTCTGGTTTACTGGTGATGCAATGATGATTACAGAATATCTATTTTAGCACCTAAGAATTTCCAAACAGTAGTTATTTAATAAATTAAGCTTAAAAAAGCTAAAACAAGTTATGGTCACATTACAAAGCTAAGCCCAGAGCAACAGAGTTTACTTAAGCTAACAGTTACAATGTAAGCAACTGTAAAATACAAAAGTTTTCACATTAATTAGTAGAGCAGACGCTAAAACATTAGCATTCTGTGGTTAGCTGCTAGCATAACTCTGACTGGTTGCTAGCTCATACTAAAGCTTCAAATGTTTCATTTGTAGTAAAAACTCAGAAATCCCGATTTCCGAAGGAAAGAAAATCAACTGCACTGCCTGCAGGAAGTTGGATTTTATATTCTGGAAGTCGTAGAGTTTTTCAAACATCGACTTCAGGATCCAATATGGCCGTTCCTCTCGGAAACGGTAGCAAGCTGTGGTGAAAACATGTTTATTTCAGAGTTCATCTAAAGACATTTTCAAGAAAAAAAGAAAACATGGAAGCTTCAAATACTAGAAAAGTTCAGAAATAAATGTCAAAATTTCTGAGTTTTTGCTATCACATTTTCCACTTTTTGAAATGCAGAAAATGCCTTTCTTCTTTTTGTAAATTCCAAGATTAAGTATTGTGGTGGAAATTTACTCTTGTTTTATTTCTATCTACAACGGCACTGATACACTGTTATAATTTAGTCTTGTATATTATATGTAGCTTATGTTTTCCTCTGGATTTTTCCATCAGGAAAACAACATTTGAGCTAGGTAGCTAGCAAGTGAATATTAAGCATGTTCACTAGCTAGCAAGCATTTTAGCATCACAGGAAAGTGTTAATTTATGGCCAGTTGGTGTTTGTTTTTGCAACCGGCTTACTTCTGTTGCCAACCCATACGTGTCCAGGTGTATTTGGTTTAAAAAACTAAACATAAACTTGGGACTGCAGCGGTTAAAGCAGTTTCAAACAGAAGGATTCCCCAACCACCATATGTATTTACGGTTTTCCTGCCTTAATGTTCAATTATGGTGAGGTTAAAAGAAACTATCCTTTGCTTATCTTTAAACGTCAAGAATAAAGTGACCTGAAGTGTGGCCTTGAAGTAGGCCACACTCCATGTCACAGTTAACTTGACACAGTCCAGCTGTCTGCGCTAGCTCCAGAGGTCCATGTAGCCATTCTTCCTAACTCTGAGCGTGAATATTGTTCTTCAGCACACAAACATGAATGCACAACAAATGACAGAGTAATCACTGTAATCACATGATCTGAGCTCCATTCATCAGGCTGTGAGCTACACAAATAACCACTGACATAACTTTGATATGGGGATGTACTGAGCTCATTCATATGAGCTGCACTACAAACCCGAGGGGAAGCCAAAATGTGCCGTTTCTCTCTCTCCAGATGTTCACTGATGCTGCAGTCAATGCAGACCAGATGGACCTTTTCCTACAGAGGGCTTTAGTGCTTCAGCCAAAAAAAATCAGCAGCAATAACAGCATCTTGAAGTTACATTCTGCATCCTTGAAGCTGCAGATAATCAGAAGAAAAATTGAGCTCCTCTTCCTTTTTGTTTTTGTGTCTAATTGTAAAAGCCATCTGTAACTGCCATGACAGTTGCTGTGGAGTTACTGTGACAACGGAAAATAAGCCACCATCTTAGCTCTCGCCTCTTTCTTATCTGATTTATGAACAATATAAGCACATTACAACTATTACTCCATTACAGTTTTTGACTACTCTGTGCTTGCCTACCAAGATGGCGGTTCAGGATCACTTCCGGTTTAGACTTGTAGTTACTATGTACTTTCTAATTACTATCTTTGAGCTAAATTATGACAATTATTATTACTAAGAAAGTTATAACATTGTCTTGGAAAATATGCCAAGTGTTATTTTAATTAATGTAAATAAATATGTTACACTTTGCTGATGTACATTTTAATGATAATCTGGAAGATTTTCTTCAGCGCATGTAGCTAGAAGCTACCAGAAGCAGCTAGCACAGCATGTCATGAATGCTAAGGCTAGTTAGCATAGCCATAGATGACTGCAGATAAACAGTTTTTCTGTAATGTTAAGTTCTTTGTTCTGATTGGTTGTTTTTGGTCGGTTCATTTTGGTAATAGGGGGAGGAAATGGAGGAGATTAATCATTATTATATAAATATACTTTCACAACGTAGTGACAGTATTAACAAATGTGGAGAAAAAACATATCTTAGCACATGTGCTGATCGTACGGAAGAATCTGTATAATCTTTGATCTAAATTATGACATATTATTCATTAAAAGAATTATAACATAATATAAAAAATAGACAATGTTATAACTACATATTTTGCTCTCTGCTATGCTGCAGCTAGCATAGCCTGTCATAAATGCTAAGGGTATTTAGCATGGCCGCCGTTGACGGTGAGAAAACGGTAAGTTTGTTCTTATTGTTTTTTTGTTTTTGTTTTTTTTTCTGGGAGGAGATCGATCTTTGTTATATATTATAATGTCACAACATAGTGACAGTTTTCACAAATGTGGAAAAAACACATTTTGCACATTGATGGCAGGGATTGTGCGTCCAGATCCTGAAGGCTTCAGCTAGCATAGCTGGTTTCCTGTAAGTTGTTCTGATTGGTTGTTTTTGGTCGCGAGCAGCTCAGGGAGGATGTGGAGGAAATCGATATTTATTATGTAATACTGTCACAACATGGTGACAATCTTAACAAATGTAGGGGAAAAACATGTTCTTCTGGTTATAGTTACACACAGTAGCTTTAAAGATGCAGTAGGGAATAAAAGTACCGTCTCTGTGCAGAGTCCAGCTGGTAAAGTCTGCGTCTGACGTATATCCGCAGGTGTTGGACTCAAAGTTACAGGAGCCTGGCAGCAGCCGGCTGTGGGCTCGGACTGCGGCTTGGAGCGCAGGAATAGAAACGGAGAAACAGAGGAACGGTAAGTATGAATCATCGGCAAGTGTCGTTATTCTGCAGCAGTAATAAGTGCTTACCGACAAAAGCCAGGAGGTAGATTTGGAGCATCGCAGTTTTCTGTCTGAGGAAAAACGCCATCGCTCTGTGGTGAAGTCCAGAAAATAAAAGAAGCAAAGAAAGTTGTTTTTTCCCCCAGAAAAAGTGTTTGCAGGGTTTGTCTGAGTGTCTCTCCAGCTCAAAGACTGGCAGCACACTGCAAGGAGGAGGAGGAGGAGCAGGGAGCCAGAGGTCGAAGAGGAAGGGTGGGAGGAGAAAAGAAGGTGAATGATGAGCTGAAAAGAGCATAAAACTTGTAGATGGAGAGCAAACAAAACGTGATAAAAACACTGATAGTCACTTTATCAAAACCAGCTGGCACCATTCAGCTCTGCGGAAATCAATCTACACTGCAAAAACACAACATCTCACCAAGTGTTTTGGTCTTGATTCTACTGTAAATATTACACTAAAACAAACTCACAGCAAAGATGTTTTTGTCCAGTTTGGGCTTAATTACGTTTATTTTTAAGCCTGGATATTTCAGTTAACTAATCAACTACTGAATAATCTGACAATTATTTGAACCATCGATTAATCACAAATATTTGTTTCAGCCCTGCAATTGAAATAAGACAAAACTAACTTACAAGTAACTTTTCAGCAGGATGTAAGAGCTTGTTTTAATTCAATATGTTTTTTACTCTGTACACTCCAGTTAACGATTAATCAATGACAAAATGTGTTTACAGGTATTTCACCCATTGATTAATCATGATTAATCGCCTGTATTTGAAATAAGATAAAACTAACTTAAAAGTAACTTTTCAGCAGGGCATAAGTGCTTGTTTTAAGTAAACTATTCCTTAATGATTAAAATAAGTTCTTGTTATAAGTGAAATAATCTACCACTGGAATTCATACTTTTTCTTCAATATTAAGGAATTATTAACTTAGAACAAACTCTAATATCTTGCTGAAAAGTTAATAAGTCAGTCTTGTCTGATTCCAAATGTCAGGCTGAAACAATTAATCAGATAAATTGTGATTAATTGATTATTTAAATAATTGTCAGTTAATTTAGAAATTAATTAATTGTTAGCTGAAATGTACGAGTTTGAAAAAAATGGCCATTTGCTGACAAACAACATATTTAGAGCATGAATTAAGCCAAAACTGTACAAAAAAATACATACATTCTGCAAATTAAAGATTAAAAAAAATTCTTATTAATTGTGATTAATTAATTATTAAAAGAATCAACTGATTTAGTAATCAATTAATTGTTATCTGGAGTATATAGACTGAAAATCAACATATTCACCGCAGGATAAAAATACATTGGTTATGATGTTATATATATATATATATATATATATATATTATTTTTAAGTAAGACATTGCATTGTTTATTTGCAACATTTAATGTATTTCTAAAATTATTTTTAAACAGCTTAAGATAAATGAGAAATCTGTTGAATGTGCTAATTTTTTTACCCGATTAATTGTCAAACTAATCAATTACTAAAATAGTCGTTTGCTGCAGCATTATTGAAGTGTACTATGATATTTGTGCTAAAACCTGGACCAGAAATACTTGGTAATATTTTGTGTTTTTGCAGTGTATTCCAACAGACAGTTAAAGTAACGGATCATAACGGTTTTTGCTTCCTGCAGCAGAGACTTTCTGGGTGGAGTGAATGAGCTCAGACCACATGACTCAGAGTGAAGCATGAAGGGGGAAAAGCTCAAAACCCTTAAAGTAAAACAGCTTTACAAAGGCTTTAGGTGATGCACAGACACAAAATGTATGGAAAACTGATGCTGCCAAAATTGGCAATAAGTACAGAAGTAAATAAATGGTTTGATAATATACTTAATGTGCTTAATGTTGCATTCAGGAAATAAAAACATAAAAACAGTGTCATATGAATAAATGTTATTTATTGTCTAACATTATCACTATTATATACATTTTATTTTCACTTGCTTTGTTTTACTGATTACTTTACTTATAATATAAGATTTTTTTTCTCATTATTTTCACATTATGTATTTATTTGTTATTAGTTTATTAAATTTATTGTCACATTTCATTTCTATTTTTGTCATATTCACTAGTTAATATATAGTTTATTGTAGTTATTTTTAAACATTTTATTTTATTGTTCAGTTTTCGTATAATTAATTTTGTCATTATTCTCACATTTTGTAATTATTCCCTTGTTTTTAAAACAATTGTCATATTCTATTCCCACTTATTTTGTCTCATATTCTGCATTTAATACTTTTAATTTAAAGTAACGTTTTATTTCAGTTTTGAATTTCAATTGTTTTTCTACTTTGTACTTAATTTTTTACTTCCTAAGACTCTTACAAGGAGGACATGAGGAAAAAACATGAGGAATATGGTAAAAAAATAAATCTGTAAATAATCGGGTAAAGCAGAAAACAGAAAGATGATTCATTATATTTAAGAAAAATGAAATAAAAATAAGTAAATTAATAAAACAATACATGGAAATAAAGTAGAAACATTTAATAGCGATAATGTTAAAAAATGATTAGCAAATATTAATTTATATCACACCTATAATGAAATAAGTTGGGAAAGTTCCTATTTTTAAATTTTTTTGATTCAATATTTGTCAGTTTTTTTTACTTTATCCAGCCATTTTTAACATTTTTTAATATACATTTATTTTTGACAATTTTGGTAGGATCAGTCCTCCATAAAAATATGCTTCGTTGAGGAATGGAAGGCAAATGATGCCTGGTTTTCATTAAATCTGGAATATGTCTTAGTAGAGCTGCTTTTCATTGTATTTAAGCTGAAAAAGCTTCTGAGGTTCCTGTGATTTCTGTTGGAGTTTATCCAGTAAAATATTAATTATTTTAAAAACATTTTCATCTTAGATTTCCTTTTTATAGATGCAAATCTTTCCATCTTCCTTTAAAACTCCCAGTTTCTTTTTCTCATGCTCTCCCATTTAATCAGGAAATGCTGTTTCCCTCCATAACTGGAAACAAAAAAAACAACAACAAACAAACAAACAAAAAAAAAGATCTAACGAGTTGATTCACTTTGTTACCAAGCAACAGGCGTTTTTCATCAAACAATATTAAACAGAGACGCTGAAGGGCCATCAGCAGCTTAAATAGACTGAACTCCTAATGATGAGGTAACCAAGTGAGATAATGAAGCTGAAGTGGCTGAAATACACACGAGAAAAACTCCTGACGGGTTTCCGCTAACCGCAGAGTACAGGATTCAGTGACCCCTAGTGGCCACGGGGCAGGACTGCAGCCTCTATGGAAGAAAAAACTTCTGCAACTGTTCGCTTTAAATAAAGAAAAAAAAACGCTGAAGCGCTTTAGGAAAATATATTTGGGGCTCAAATCTGCAGCATATTGAGCTTTATTGGTTTTAGAAACTAATTCTGCCCATAAAAATAAAAAAGATTAGTTGGTTTACTCTCTAGTTTTAAAGTTATTAATTTACAAATATATTGGAGAAAATTATATAAATGTTCAATATTTGTGTGCTGATCAATAGAAAAACTATTCGGTTTCAAGTAGGACTCAACCAAGGATACAAAGTAAGGACAGAGGAAAGGAATGAAAGTAGGGCACAAGGATGGAAGAAAAAAGAAGGAAGGAATAAAGGGAGGTAAGTAATACAGCTGGAAGAAAGGAAGGAACAATGAAAGAAAGGATGGAAGGAGAAAAGGAAGGAGTGAATGAAGGGAAGAAGGCAGGAGACAAAGATGAAAGAAAGGAAGGCAAAAGGAAAGGAAGGATGGGAGGAAGAGAGAAAACAAGATAGGATGTCAGGAATGAAGGTAGGACACAAGGATGGGAGAAAGGAAGGAAGGGAAAAGGAAAGAAGGAAGGAATGAAATAAGGACAAGAATTAAATAATTAAAGTTGGACACAAATAAGAAAGGAAAGAAGGAAGTTAGAAAGGAAGGAACAAATGAAGGACAAGAAGAGAGGAATAAAGGTAGGACACAAGGATGGAAGAAAGGAAAGGCTCAGGAAAAAAAAACAAAGAAAAGAAAAAGGAATAAGAAAGGAAGGGGAGGCATGAGAGAGAATGAAGGGATGATTACAGGAAACGAGGACAAAAGGAAGGAAAGAGATAAAGATAAAGGCCATATTGTCAGAATTTAATTATCTGTTAATAAAATATGAAACTTTGTGCTTTTTGGCTCTAAAGGTTAAAATCCCAGCAGAGCCTGCAGGTTTCTGACAGGCGGCCATGAGGAAACAAAGGAGAGCTGTCCTCTTCCTCTGGAGACGCCATGCAGTGGAACAAACTTTCCACTTTCCCTTCAGCAGCAAACGAGGAAAACAGAAACATTTCTCCATCTCTCCTCCGGCTCCACAGTCACACATTTCTCTGTTTTTATTCACTTTTCTGTGTTAGATCCTCCAGGAGTTAATTTTCCCCCTGATTGTGTTTTCTGCCTCACTTCCCAGCTGGTTCTGTTCAGAGAAGCTGCAGATTAAAAACCTTCAGAGGTTTCTGAATCGGCTGTAATTTCCAACTGGTTTGCATTTCCGACTTCAATCTTCAGTTTATTTGTTTAATTTCCTGCATCAACAACGAGGCGGACGGGGCATGAATAACCAACAGATGCTCTCCATTCAGAGGCTTTTAGACAGTTGGGATGTTTTAACCTCAAAAACGCTGTTGGAGGAAAAACGCTGGAGCCCTAAAATCACTTTAAGTTGTTTCCTTTTTCACTCTTTCAAGGTTTTCAGGTTTTGTAACTTTAAAAATACAAACTTTGATGTATTTTAAATGATAGCTGATGATGATAGTTTTCAGGTGTTAGCCACTTCACCTCTAACTACCAGCTAAGCTAGGTTGGTGGAATCAACTAACTCGGTCACTCTTTGGTTGCCTAGCAACAGCCTGCTGGGTAACTTGCGCAGCAGCAGTTTCAGGTTTCGCCAGGCAGCAATTTCATTTCAGGAACAAAATAAACACACAGTAGAGAACAAGATATGAACAAAAACACAAAATCTAAGAGCATTATAAAAATTATAACGTCAAAATTAAATTGAATCTAAGCTTTACGCTTTAGCATAGCTTCCACTAAATATCGTCTTGGTATAGCACCTTATGAGTTAGCAGGATTAATGATTATGATCAGTGTTTTAGCATTAGCTTCTGCTAAGTCCCATGTTGGTACAGTGCTTTAGAATTAGCAGAACTAACGTTTATGATTATATCATATTTTTTTGGTACTAAATTTCTTAATCTGGGATCTGAGTCTGAATTTCGTACCACAAACAAACAAGGATAAGAAAATCCTTGAATCCTTGATTAGCGCTTTATCATTAGCTTCTGTTAAGTATTGTGCTGGTATAGATCTTTAGAATTAGCAGAACTAACGTTTGTGATTTGTGTTTAGCATTAGCTTCTGCCAAGTCCTTTGTTGGTGTAGCACCTAAACATCAGTGGAACTAATGTTTATGATTAGTACTTTAGGGTCAGCACAAGTAATATTTTCTTTTTTATTTTATTTTCATTCTGGAGCCCCAGCCTGACCCTAGTCTGCCAACCGTCCTCTCTCAAATTAATCCCAGATAACTTGAGAGAGGACGATAGGCACCACTGATGACAGAAGCTACAGTTTTATGTGCTGACTGTTGGCTACAGAATGACGGTTTATTCATGTTTGCCACATGAACACATTTACAGAAATTATTGAAGCGTTCTCTGACAGTAGAAGAGCGGGACATAAGCCTGGAGAATAAAAACTGTAGATTATGTGTCAGAGTGATCATCTTTCCTCTCTCACGCTCTCTGACGTGTTTCTAAACCTGAAGGTTCTCACACTTCCTCTGGCAACAACGAAGAGCGGCGGCCACTCTGAGTGGGATCAAGGTCGAGTTGGATGGTAATAACACACCGGATGCCATGGTTACCGGCCTGCACCACCACCATCCCTGCATCACATGCCGTTGTCACGGCAACGGGGAGCTCCCGCGGGAAATCGAGGTGTTTGTGACATAGACGCTGCTGTGTGTGGAAACGGGGCTCTGATGCTGGAGATCCGGATGGAGGCCAATTTATCCACGTTTCTGGAGAACTTCCTGCGTTTTCCATCTGCTCTGGTTAAAAACCACATTCCACCCACACAGCAACAGCTGGATCATTTCTGAGTTTAACTACAAGTGGCAACAAAGTCAGTGATAAGAATCAAAATATTCCCCCACAAAATTGGACACTTATTTTTTATTAATCTATTCTGAATCAGCTTGTTTTGTTCTTCAAGACCAGATTTTATGAAAAACTGGTGATTTGTGAGCAGAAATGTAGTATAAACATACAGAACAGATATAATCATACAGATATAAGCTGATAAATCATATATGGCTATTTTTACATGATTATTATATTTATTAATGCATGACCCAAATCACTATTATTTTATTTTCAATTTTATTGCCATAATGTTTTATTAATTAGTTTTCTCTCACTTTTTTAATCACACATTGATTCATTTTCTCAAATATTTCTAATATGTTCTTTTTTTGAACATACAATTTGGCACATTAATTAAGATCAATAGTACACAACAAAAATTAAAAATGAGTAATTACTTTATAAAGCCATTTCTGTATTTCTTTTTTTTTTTTTTGCCAATGTTGGCAGAATCAGTCCTCCATAATCAGCAGCTGACAACAGTAATATTTATTTATTTAGAGAAACTGAATATTGGAGTTTAAGCACAATAAATAAACACTTGAAATATTGAAATCTGTTTGAGTGTCAATTTATTTAAATTACTGAAATAAATAAACCTGTTTCTGATGATGTTCAGTTTAAATTATACATATTTTTATAGCATAAAATGTTAATTTATAGGAGTTACAACAACATTTAATTTATCTTTGAGATCAATAAAGTATTTTTGAATTTGATTTTAGTTCATGGTCTGAATGTAAATATTCCCTAATATACATTTTATATATATTTTTTCTACTATGTGGTTTTGTAATTTTTTAAATAATATTTTTTGTTTAGTATATTTATTTCTTTATTATTACTGCTGTCTGTTAAGTTTGTTTTCCATGAACGC
Organism: Poecilia formosa; assembly: GCF_000485575.1. NCBI lineage: Eukaryota > Metazoa > Chordata > Actinopteri > Cyprinodontiformes > Poeciliidae > Poecilia > Poecilia formosa. The sequence goes on from NW_006800329.1 coordinate 395,611, forward strand.
AGCCCCTGACGTCACCAGCAGCGCTCCCACCGCGGGCCACAGCGCCCCCAGCGGCCGCTCCCGGCAGCGTGTCGCAGCACTCTGCAGGTTGCTGATGGAGTAGGCGGGTCGGATCCGCTGTTTTCCAGCATCAGCTGCTGCTGCTAAAGGCGCTTTGTGCTTCGCTAATCCGCTCTGATGTCACGGTGCGGAGGGAGGGGGCCGAGCTTTCCGTTTTAATCCCACCAGGTTGTCCGGAGGAGGGAGCAAACCGAGCCGAACCGAGCCGACCCGGGCGGGACGATGTGGACCGGAGCCGGGCCTCTCCTCCTCTAACATGAAGGTAAAATCAGCGGCTGTCACGTCCGACAGTCGATCATTTATTACATTCGTTGGGATTATTGTGCACCTGCGGGGGGAAATCATAGACAGCGACGTTTATAAAACCGCTCCGACATTTTTGGATGGATATATTTTCAAAATAAATGTAATTAATTTCTAAAATAAGGCAGCCAAGGACGTTTTGTTTCAGTCTCTAAATGACAGGAAACACGGGAACAGAGTGACCAAACAGGCCCGGAACCACAGATGTTTTTAAAAAAGAGGAACCTTTGGGCCTTAATGAAACAGAACATGACCACAGGAGGGGATTTAAGGCCTTCAAAATAAAAGTACCCGCCTGTCTTTTTATTATTTATTTATTTTTTTCTCATGAATTCATCATCATGAGCGGTCGTGACGCCTGTAAGGTGATAATTGATGCATCCCAACACGGAGCATATGCTGGCTGGGAGCTTGTGTTTGTCATGGTGTGTGACTGACACACACACACACACACACACACACACACGCGCACACACACACACACACACACACCTACACACACACACCCTGGATGAATCAGGCTAGGAAGAAATACTCACATCGTCTTTAATGTGAAGGTTTCTTAAAATAAAACTATATTATCAGTTCTTTAGCCTCACAAAAGGGCTGTTTCTCCTAAATGTTTCATATTTTTCACGTATTTTAAGTGTTGGAACAGTAATCACACCTGTAGAAACACCTTTAATGTTTTTTGGGATCTGCTTCTCCCTGCTTTTCACGTCTTCGGGTTTTTGAAGAATTTGTAAGGCATGATGCACATGTCAAATGTTTTTAATTGGTCTCATCTGAGCAAACTACTGAGCTGTGTTCTACGATAGAGTATTACTGCCAGGCTAATTAAAAAATAATTAAAATAATATGTGAGAATAAAATTGTAATAATACAATAATAAACTCAGAATATATACAGAATACAGATATGATGCGAGAATAAACTTGTATTGAAAAAAAGACAGAATATTGCAGAAAAAAATTTAAGTCTTAAGAGAATAAAGTCATAATTTTAACAGAATAGTCATAAAATGATAAAATAGTCGAAATAAATGAGAAAAAAGAGGTAATGATACAAAAATAGTAATAATATTGCCAGAATAAAATTGTCATACACAAAAAATGTACAAGTCGAAATAATATATTGATAAACTTGTAATATTAACAGAATAAAGTCATAATATTGTACTACGTGCATTAATTCTCACAGTGATAACCATTTTAGCACTACCACAAACGCTGACATCATTGGTCTTCCATATCTCCTCTGGAGAGTTCAGCCAATCAGCACCAAGGATTGACTCCTTGAAACCAGTCAATAGCGTTTCAAGTAGCAGAGAGTTTAGATATTCCAGCTTCCCAAGCTTCATTATTTTCCCAAATATTTTAGTTATGTGCTACAAACAAAATCCATGAAGAGGCAGATTGTTTTTGCCAATAACATGGAATCAAATTCCACAGAAAAATCTGATATTATTGCACCAATATATAAAAACCTAACTTGTTTCATAGCAGAGGGAGGTAATAAGCTAAAAATTAAAGTCTTGCTTTCTCACAGCCATTACGTGTAGAAAATGTTTGATTTCTTTATTATGTCAAACATCACACCGCCACCTACAGGCCTGGAGTAGTTACTACAGCGTTCTGGGTTATTTTATATGTTTGAACGGATGAAAATATTTCTAAAAATGATGAGTTTATGGGAAATTTCATTAAAAATTGCTTTAGAAAACCAGTTTTTGTGGCATCTAAAGCAGTCAGCTGAGGCGCTAACCCTTTTCCTCTGCAGTGAACTCAATCTGCTGACTGTCGGTTTCTGACAGCCTGCTTTCAGGCTACACAACAATCAGACACCATATTTAATTTATATTGCTTCATGTTCCTCTTTCTCTGCAGGTTTACATATTTATTTTATTCATGGTAAGCATATTTGACAGTTCAGAGAGAGAAACAGAAGGCGTCTCTGCCTGAAGGAAAATCAGAAAAGGAAGATTTATACTTGGTTTCTTTGTGCAAACAGACTGTGGGGATTTAAAATATGCTACTCAGGCAGCAAAATACATTTTATAAACTTAGCAAAAACAATACAGAGAGGCAGGATGGAGAGACTTTACTTTTTTCTAATACCTAAAGGCCATCTTGGCATTAATAGTTGGAAAGTGTCGCCGTTTCTCATCAAGGTGTATAGCAGTATTTCAGAGGCATCAGCTGTTTTTTCTGTGCAGTTTGAAATACTGCTTTTCCACCATCATACAACGTTACTGCAGATTTACTGTCAGATTGAGGTTCCTCTGTCCATCTCTGCTCTTCAGTTTCGCCCTTTTCACCGTTACAGTTGCTAATCAGTCCTAAACCTCTGGTAGCCACTCAGCAGATGCATCCAGACTCCACTGCATGCTTGAGGTGTTGTCAGGATATGTTCAGCAAGTTAATGATGCCTCCAAATCCCCCCAGCAGCTTTCACTGCAGATGGCCAGATGGAGGCGGCTCCGGCCCGGTCCGGCCATCAGCCTCGCTGCCGGGCCATCTGTGACCCAGACTGCCTTTTCCTCCCGACTCTCCTCGTCTGACCACATGACCGCCGCCTGCCAGCTCCTATAAACCCCAAACGGGGAAGACTATTAAAGACTATTAGCCTTTCTGGTCCCATCCTGGCAGTTGTGGTTGGTGCTCAAATTACTGGATCACTATTAACCTTTACTCTTACACCCGTTTATCCGTTTCCAGTCCAGATGCCATTATGTCCACATTTAAAGGGATCCGATATTCAAAATTCACACATTTTGCATGTTTTTGTAGATTTCTGCTTCTAAAAAACATCCCTGTTAAATTTGATTTGTGTTACTTAAACTGGAGCACTTTTGAACATATTTTTACAATGATTTGATTAGTAAAATATTTAAGCACACAAGTGTTATATTAAGGTTTTAGAAAAGTAGCTACAGTGGACCGGATTTGGCCTGCGTGCCTCCAGTTTGACATCTGTGGAGAAGAGACAGTTTGAACTTTCCTCTCCTCTCTCTGCTCTACATCCATCAATCCTTCTTTTTTTTGACTCCTTTGGGATTCAAGGTCGTAGTTCAGGTATTTTTTTTAGCTTTTGAAATGCTAATCTGCTGCTCCTGCTAGTAAAAAGAAGAAAAAAAGGCACCTTGTTGCCACGGTTACGTGTCATAGCAACTGTCAGAAAGTAAAAAAAAAGTAAGAGGAAAAAAATCCTCCTAGATGCATCTAAATAATTGTTCAAACTTGCAACAACTCAACCAGGAAAACGAAGAACTAAATGATCTGATGTTTGGGTAAAATAACTCTAAAGGCTTTTTTAAAATCTTAAATCAGGTTTTCTAGTTTCTGTTCTTCCTCTGACCTTTTCTGGAGCTAATCTGATATTCGGTGAAGTTGCAGTGAATTCTGGTCATCTTCTGAGCATCGTATTAAATAAATAGAACAGGTCTGGTTGTTTTCGTTCACAGAGCATATTTATTATTCAGAGTGCTGCCCGATCTGCTCCCCTCTGTCAGCTCCTATCAGGTACCAGATAAAGGTCCCTCCTTGTCCTCCTGCCCTTCCTCCTCCTCCTCTTCCTCCTTGTGCCATCTGCCAGCTGCTGGTGGACGGATGAACGCTGCAGATTAAAGTGATTCTCCGAGGATTTACATTTTTAGTATTAGTGAAACAAAAACAGGGTGGGGCCAAAGTTAAACATCATGTCATGTTTGCCTTTTTATTTTCACTCAGTGCCTTGAAAATGTTTTTATACCTTCTAAACTTTTATCAGTTTATTTCATTGGGATTTTATGTGAAACATCAACACAAGGTAGTGTATAATTGAGTCATAGAAGATAAATACAGTGACTTTATTTTAACATATAAATACACTCATTGTTACATGGTGTCGTTTGTAAAGTTACAGTTTAAAATGATCAGCAATAAATTAGATTATTTAGCCCATCAAATAAACATGGGACTTCATTTTGAAACCAATTTTTTTCACCTCTACTAAGCTATATATGGTAATGTTAAATATTGTATCTATCTATGCTAAGTAAATATTTAGTTAGCTTGCTAAATATTTAGATTGAAACCAAATATTTAGTTTGAAGGTAGCTATTTAACTTGCTAACTAAATATTTAGCAAGCTAAAATTAACATCTTTACCCCATTAGCGCTCATTAGCGCTTTAGCCAATTAGCAGAAGTGTGTATCTTTACAATAAAAAGACAAACATATATTTTTAAAACAAGCTGTAGCTGTCTGCAGTGGCAACAGACAGCTATACTAGCTAGCAAGCTAAATATTAAATTTGTTAACTGAAATCATTAATCATAAAAAGTAGCTTACAGACATAGTACCTTGTGAAATTTAATGCTAAAGTGCTAAACGTCTAAATTCTTGAAGATTTTTTTAACAGTCTGTAACCAAAACTTCATTACTGATGTCAAACTTTATGCAACTGAATGTTTCCAAAACAGTCGAGCAAAATGGAGCTTTATAACCTCCAGGAAAAAAAATAACTTAGTTGAAGCTAAACGTTTTCAAAGTTAGCAAAAATGCTGAAGCGCTAAATGAAATATTAGGTATTAGAACATTAGCAGAAGTGTGCCCACAACTGGACTTTATTGTGACAAAAAAAAACTTTGAGGTTGTTTTAAATATTTTTCACAGTGCCCCCAAGTGGTAGCAAACAGCTACAACAAGTACATCTGAAAAATGTGACATGGGTAAAAAGAAAATCACAACAACACAGACAGTCATCTGGTTTTTGGAGTACTCTGTGTTCAGTCTTTTTGTACGCTTTTATTCAGTTTAATGAACAAACTACATGACATTTTCTGCCTGTCTCTTGCCTCTTTTTCTCTTCCAGGTTGGTCTGTGAGTGGGCTGATGATCTGCAAAGCCGTTCTGAGTCCAATCCCATCCCAGCAATGAGTCAAAAGTATCAGGAAGATGCCACAGGCGAAGCAGACGAGGAGCAGATGGGGGCCTCTGTGCCTCCAAGAACCAGGCAGTCCAACGGAACTAACGGCGAACCGCCCATCCGTCGCTCCTGGAGGCCATGTCAGATGCAGAACCAGGATGGGGAAATGCCTCCTCACCATCCCCACCGACATCACCACCACTCTGCACATCATCACCACCATCACCACCCTGCAGGTCGTGGACCTCCTCGCCACCGCCGGCGGCCTCCGTCAGGCCAAGTTCAGAGTCCTGGTGGGGCCCCGATGGTCGTCTCTGTCAGGTCAGATGGGGCTGAAGGTCAGGATGCCGAGCCCCGTCCCGTGCAACAACACCGCCCTGCCGTTACCCGCTACCGCCGTCATGGTGACCCAAACCCCAGACTTAGAAATCACAGACAGAGGCAGCAGTTTAGAGAAATCCAGGAGTCTTCGCCCGGCATCGGAGAGAGAGAAGGTCCAGCTGAGATACGGGAGCAGGAAGTCTGTTTTGTTGATCCTGTACTGAACCAATCACAAGACAGAGGATCTCCTCATCAGACTCCAGTTGCTGTTGTTACTCCTACCCACGTCTGTGTTGCTCCTGCAATGAATGACGTGCAACTTGAGCCCCAACAAACACCGGCTGAAGCTGAAGAAGACCACGTTGAGTACAAAGCAGAGCATGAAGAGGAATCGGAGGAAGTCAAAGAGAAAGAGGAACAAAAAGAAGTAGAGGAGGATGGAAACTTCCAGCCCACTGGAGGGAACCCAAGCTGTAGTAACAATGAAAGAGCAGAAGAAGCAGAAAGGGTGGAGGAGGACCGGGAAGGTGTCATGGAGAATGCCGAAGAGGATCCTACAGCTCAGGGAAGTGAAATTACAGATCTCTGCTCAGATACGGAGAGCGCCGCCTCGCTGAGCATGGATGGACCTCTTCACAGCCCACCTCCTTTACAATCCCCAACTCCTCCCTCGTCTCCTGACGTACCACCTTTCCCCCAGCTGGATCACTTCAGTGAGGACATCAGTATGAGCTCGCTACCTGACAACAACCCTTTACCTGAAGAAGAGGAAGAGGATTGCTCCGAATCTTGCTCACTGTCTCACTCAACTTCTTGCTCCGAGTCTCACCCTAAAACCTATGCAGAATTTTACACGGAGTCCCACCAGAAGACATACACGGAGCCCGTCTTCGAGTCGTATTCTGAGCCAAAATGTCATCCAAACTCTTTCCCGGAGCCTCTAAAGACCTCTTACCCTGAAATGCAGCGGGAACCTTGTCGGCAATCTGGTTGGAGACCCGAGTCTAACAAAGTCCAGCAAGAGTCCCAGCAGGAGACCTTTGTCGGACATAGACTGAAGAGTGTTCAAAAAGGGGCGCCATCCTCCCCTACGGAGAGTTCCCACCACACTCCAAGGCAGGGTAGGAACCGTGGGTCCCGTCCCTTCCCTATAGACCGCTCTGTTGGCTGCCGGCTGCACCACTATGACGGGCAGTCCGACAGCGAGGGTGACGGTGCTGATAAAAGCCCTCTATCCAAGACCGGTAGGCTGGCAAATAGGCAGCCACAAACCCAACCTAAGACCCAATCACCTGGACCGGCTGGTGTGGGTGAAGACAGGAATTTGGTGGGTCTCTCAGGGGACGCTACAAAAGGATCGGGAGATGCCATCAGCCTGGCAATTAAAGACATCAAAGAGGCAATTGAGGGAGTGAAGACCAAGGCGGTGCGGTCTCCCTACACACCAGACCAACCGATGGAGCCAATCTGGGTAATGAGACAAGAGATCAGCCCAACGGAGGAAGCATACCCAATGCAAACCAATGTTAGTATAACTTTCTGGACATATTTCACACCTGTAGATTGTTAATTTTGGTCGTTTCTACAAACCAAGTGAGAATGTTCAGCCTGGGGTAGAAAACCAGATGTTTTCCTAGTTGGTAGTAAACAACCTGAGTGAAGTTGGCCCCACCAGCTCCTTCAAATTAAACAAAATTGGTGTCAAATGATAGTGGCACAAATTTTCTGTTTGTGCCACTATCATTTTAAAGATATTGATAAATGTTTCCAGAGATCATCAAAGGTCAACCAGCCAGTCCACATTTACCAAATCAAACAAATTTGGTGTCAATCAACTGCGCTACGAAATATTTTAGCAGCACGTCAGTTTTGTTTGATTTTGTACATTTTGGACTTGAACAATTTTGTTTTGCATTTACTCATGTTTTGTGTTAATACCAATGAGTCACACATTCTTGAATTATTTTTTCAAGGTTTTCTGAAGTTCTTAACTAGATTTGATCTTTCAGACTGTAAAAGGGGATTGACTTAGATTGATCAAAAACACCATAAAACCTTTACTGCATGTCTCCCCCTCTCTCATTGCTAACTTTCTTGTCAATTCAATATCAAATAAAGATCACTAGAGCCAATAAAACATAAAAAATAGTCGTATTTAATGCGCCAGTTCGACGCTATGAAGCTTATTTGTTATTGCTTGCGCCTTAAACAAATAAAATCTACTGCGAAAAGAGGAATGCGAGTTGAACAAAATGGCTGTTAATGTTATTTCAACATTTAGAGGCGTAGCCGACACGGACATGAACGGCTTCGTTCGCTACTTCTGCCGCCATTACTAAAACTAGAGGCAGACTACAGCGCAGAAAATTGACGTCACGTTCAGAATTTCTCCTGTTCGCTGATTGGCCCGTTAGAAATTCTACCGGAGGAAGTGCTCTGCTTGCTAACTTATGCTACGTACTAACTTACAACTTTTTCCGCCATCTTCTCCCCGCAGCCGTCTCCTCACTCCCCTTCTCGGTCGGCTTTGGAGTCTCCGTCCCGCTACAGCATCAGTCCTCTGAGAGCCGAGACATCCAGGAACCCGCAACATGGCCACGCACCGCCGTCCCAACACAACCATCACCACCACCAGGGCTACCAGTCGCAGCCACGGGCACCGCAGACCTACACACCCACGACGCCGACTCAGCAACCATCAAGTCAACGTCTGCAGCAGCAACAGAGTCCGGAGCAACCTTCTGCGCAAGCGCAGCCATCCTCGCCCCCTCAGAAGCCGTCCATCCAGGAAGTAAGAGTTTAACAACACTGCGATAGAAACACATTAATAAGTTATTCAATAAATATTTATAATTTAAATAGTCCCATATTATCAATATTTAACAATATGCCAAAATATTCATAAAAATCTTTACCAATTACACTGTGGAAGCAACAATAAATACTTAAGTTTTTGTTTTTGTTAGTTAATTCATAATCTTATTTTCAACTTTGCAGTAAAACAAACTTTAATGTTCTTCTCAGTACTAAATTATAGTAATTTAAAGATTACAGTAAGTTAAACTCTCAAAGCAGCAGAAAATCCTGTGGAAGGAAAACCTCTCTAAGGTCCTGCTTTGCGTAATTGAGTTTTGGTCTTTGGTGTGAAAGTGACCAAAATGCTTTGTGTTTTTGTGATATCTCAGATTCGCCGAGCTCTTCCTCCTTTTCCCACGTTTGTGGACGGTGAGTGAAATCCTGGATAGAACAAAACAAAGGATCCTTTTTGTTTTAGAATAATGTCTTCAAATATAAACTGCTGTTCTGCACATACAGTAAAATCATCTTAAATTTAAATATAAAATAGTTAGAAATCTTTTCCTGTACATTTTGTTTTGGTTTGTTGTGGATGTTTCTAGTGCTGCCTGCTGGATAGTTAGCTTTAGCTAAAAGCAGTTCTTTGTCTGGATTCTCTGGTTTTGAAAGAGAGTTTGGGTCAATAGAACTGGTGCTAAACAAGCACTAGCACCAGTTAAACCACTGGATCCAGTTTGGTAGAAAAGACTTCCAAAGTGATGAGTACTTTAACATCTGTGTGTCGTTCCTGCAGTCCCAGGACCGTGCGACCCTGAGGATCTGATTGACGGCATCATCTTTGCTGCGACCTACCTGGGCTGCACCCACCTGCTGTCGGAGCGGACGCCCTCCAAGAGCGCCCGCATGCAGCAGGCGCAGGAGGCCATGAGCAGAGTCCGGGTGAGAAACACAGACGTTACAGGAACATTTCACTGGACCGGATCTACGACACTCAGATCCAAAACATGGGCCTTGTTGTTTTTTTAAAACTAATTTGGCTTTTTATGTTGGTTTTAATACATTAATTAACAATATTAATGGCTTCTTCCTCACTGATTGGCCTTTCACCACATTAGTATAACGTCCTGCCAGCATCTTGACGTCTTTTACTTTTTAGTCTTTGGTTAATTAGCATAAATTCTGTCTCATTCTGACATTTGATTGATAAAAATAATTTCGCAAAACCTGAAAAAATTAAACATTTATTCTGATTTAACTTTAAACCATAAGGAAAAATTATGTCAGATGTATTTAACTTAAATATTTAAAGTCTTCATTTCTGTTTATTTTGATAACATTTAGCTTATGAACTAAATATTTAGCTTATAACACAAGTATTTATCTCCAAAATAAATATTTAATAACTAAACAGTTAAACAACATTTAGCTTGCTAGCTAAATATTTAGTTTGAAAATTAAATGATTAGAAAAAATATTTTCTAAATTGTAAACTAAATATTTAATCTACAAGTTAAGTGTTTAGCTCTAAATTACATATTTAGTTAGGAAGCTACATTTTTTAATTTGCTAACTAAATATTTAGTTACAAATTTTAACATTTAGCTTTCCAGCTAAAAGTTTACCTTGGAAAATAAATACTTTGTTTTCCAAAATAAACATCTTCTGAATATTTAGTTTGGAACGATATTTAGTTCACAAGCTGTGACATTTATAAATGTACAATTAATCTGGTGAAAATATGACATGAAAAATGAACAAATTTAATTAAATTCTTCCTGACAGGCTAAATAAACCAAAATATTTCTGTTATTTTTTGCTGTGTGATTTCACAAATGGCACTCCATATATAAATGCTTGAAAAGCAACTTTTAACCTTTAAGTTTTACTTTTTAAGTAAATTGTTCAATTCTGAGTCACTGCAGAGATTCGCTACACTTTTTAAAATGAAGTAGAAGCTTTTATTCGTTTTTATTTTTGTGCTTCCAGACTCGCTGTCACGTTGCTCTTTTTGCAGTCAGGTGACGCCGCCTGCGGCTTTGTGCGGCAGGATTACTTTTGGATCGCTGCGTCCTTCCCAGAGTCGGTCCGGCTTTTCCTCCGGGGCCCCGCTGCTCGGCGACGGCGCTGGGGCCCCAGAGATGTCAAACACGGTTAGCGAGAAGCTTTTAGCTTCATTCTCTGGCAGCAGAACCACCAATCCACCAGGATTTCTGCTTGTATTACCGTCCAGGAAGTAAATAGTGCATAAGCCACAAATATATCTAAAAAAGAGACGATTAAGTGGAGAGATTGGAGAGCTGGCAGGCAGGAAGGAGAGACGAGTGAAGGAAGACGGGAGATTTTAAAGCTGCTTTAAACGTTTTTCTGTGTCCAGATCTTATTAGCATTCCTCCTGCAGACTGAGCTCATTCTGCAGCCTGGATCCAGAAAGACTTTATTTACTCCAGAAATAAAGGAGTAAGTAGAGAAATCAGAGCTGAAATCTGTCAGCAGACGACTGTAGATGGTTGTTTTTTAATATGATTACACACATACACTGTAAAAACACAAAATATTACCAAGCCTGTACTGCAAATACCTCGGTTCACTTAAAATAAGAGAAACTTTGAGATCAATCTCAGAAACATTCTAACGGTAAAAAGCCTGGAATTTTTCTAGTTTTAAAAGTTGAAAATTTTCCAGAAAAACACTCAGTAACTGAGAGATTCATCTCAGAAATTTTTGAGAAAAACTAGGACATTTATGAGTTTGAAAAGTTTAAAATTTGCTAGAAAAAAAGTCAAACTTGGGAGTTTGATCTTAGGAATTAAAAAAAAAAATTGCAGAAAATAATGAATAATAAATGAATAAATCAAGAATAATACCAAATGTGTCCATCTAATCCTTAAAATGCATCTTAAAATCATGTACATTTATAACAAAAGGTGAAAAATAATCTGTTTTTAAAATTATGCTCAATTTTAACATTTCCAGAGTTTCTGAGTTAATTTTGGTCGCATTGTGACTCCGCCGGCCGCCTCAAACACATGCGGTCCGTTTTGTCTTCAGGCCGCGTTGTGTCACTCTGATGCAGAGGAAACTGGTGACGATGTCAGTCGCAGACGCCACTGGCGTCCTGCTGCTGCCAAACATGGCCGCCGCTGACCTCCCACACACACGGAGACATAGAAACAGAAACCTCTGAGCCTCTTTTGTCCCTTTGTTTGGCATTTGGAGTCCAGTCAGTCTGCGGCAGACGAGGCAACCGAGTTTTTCTGAAAATGTTTTCTGCTTTCTGATCTGCAGGCGGCTCAGAAACAGGCGAAGAACAGGAAGAAGGTGAGTCGCTGCTGGGTGGTTGTGTTTATGTAAAAACTGAAGCTGATTTACAGCCAGAGGTTTTTTATTTCTGTGTCTCCGTAGAGTCCAGACAGCGAGAGTCCGTCCACAGCCGAGGTCGACCTGTTCATGTCCACACAGAGGATCAAAGTCCTCAACGCAGACACGCAGGTAAAGAACCATAATCAGGCATTCCTTTTCTGAGCTAAAACCACAGCAAAGCAGAGAAATACGCCACCACACATTCTATAGAAGCAGGAGATTATGCCACTAAAAAAACTGAGGAAGTAAAATTATTATCATTTAAAGGCTTCCAGCCTTCAAAATAGCTCATGTAAAAAAGTAAATACAAATGTATGTACAGAGTGATGTTTTTATCAATGGATTTTAATGACAAATATATGGAGCTAAACTGGGGCCAGAAAGTTAGGTTAGAAAATACATTTTAACAGAAAAATATTTCTGAAACTGGAAAAAAGTAAAAAAAAAAAAATAAATAAAATAAACTAAAACAAATTTAAACCTGAAAAATTATTTTAAATCTGCAAAAAAAAAAAAAAAAGTATTTAAACATATTTATATTTTATATTAAATTAAATTGAAGATAAGACAGTAATATTCCAGCATCTGGTCTGATTTCTGGCCTGCAGGAGGCGCTAATGGACCTGCCGCTGAGGACCATATCGTACATCGCTGACATCGGCAACATGGTGGTTCTGATGGCGCGGGGTAAGATGGTGAGGTCGCGCAGCGCTCAGGAGAACCTGGACCACACATCTGAGCAGACGGACCTGAACCACGACGACAGGAGGATGTACAGGATGATCTGCCACGTCTTCGAGTCCGAGGATGTGAGTCATTGTCGAGTTATTAAAAAATCAAAATGGTGAATCAAAAGGTTTTCATTAACTTGTTTGAAAAAGTAGCTCAAAATGAGTAAAAATGTTGATTTTAATGTCAGAATATGCAACACTAGTCATGAGTCTGTCGTGTTTAAAATGAGTGAATTACATAACTGGTTGACAAAAGGAAAAAAATCAAACATGTTTTAAAACTTTTATAAGTAATCATGTCAATATAACCCTCTGGTCTGAACAAATCAGTTTTCAAACCCAACAAAATTAGTATGGAGCTAAAGTAGAGCCATAAAGTTTTTTGAACATTTTTGAAACTGAGAAAAACCCCAAAAACCTCAAACTAAATATTTTTGAGAAACTTTTTTTGTTTGTTTCTACACATTTAAAAAAAATGTTTTAACAACAAATAAACTTCATGGCAAAATTTTGGGTCCATACAATTTAGAAACTACTTAGACTGAAGGTTTTATTTTTATTTTTTTGTTTCAATTTGTTAAATAAACTTTATGGCCCCAATTTAGTTCCATAAATCACAGGTTCAAAATAATTTTTAATTTTCCATTTTTAGAATGTTTCTTTTTAGCCAACTTGATGGCCCCAATTTAGCTCCATAAAAGTTTGGAATACTATCATGAAACAGGAGCGGAATCCCTTTACAGACAAAAAAAAACTTGGTAATTTGAGTTTTTAGTAAATATTAGTTAAATAAACCTTGTTTTTAAACAGTTTTCGTGTTTAATTTAATTTCAGGCGCAGCTCATCGCTCAGTCCATCGGCCAGTCCTTCAGCGTGGCCTACCAGGAGTTCCTCAGGGCCAACGGCATCGACCCCGAGGACCTGAGCCAGAGGGAGTACAGCGACCTGCTCAACACTCAGGACATGTACAACGACGACCTCATCCACTTCTCCAAGTCCGAGAACTGCAGAGACGTAAGCCCGCCACCAGAGGGAGCTAAACTAACTTTATTTGTTTCACCTCTGTGTTACTCTGTAAAAAACTGTAAAAAAAATATTTAAAACTAAAATTATATTTTTTTACAAAAGAAAATTTGAAAAGTACTTTTTTTCTGGGGGTTTTTTCTACTTAATGGCCCCAATTTTGCTCTGTAAAACTGGGTCCAAAAATGTTCAGCTCCAAAAAAAAATACATAAATAAATAAATAAATAAATAAATAAATAAATAAATAAATATTTTGGAACTGAAAATTAAGTTCCAAAACTCCTTTTTAGGTTTAGTTTAAAAAATCAAAACAAATACCCAAACAAAAAAGTATGGAGCTAACATGGTGCCATAAAGTTAGCTAAAAAAAAAACATTTTTTTAAAACTGAAAAGAAAAGTAACTTAAAATAAGTTCAAAACTGCTGTTCAGATTCATCATATTAAAAGTAACAAATATGTTGAGGATTTTTGCAAACCATAGACACCCAAGGATGCTAAGGTATAATTTTTATAAACTGAAAAAATAAAACCTCAAAATGAAGTTCAAAACTACTTTTGAGATTAAATAAATAAAAAGTATGAATTTATTGTGTTTATTGTAAACAGCATTACCTCCTCTTCTGTGCTTGTTGTCTCAGTCATTTTTGGCCTCTCTGGCCCTCCGGCAGGTTTAAATGAACAGCTGGTTTTTCAGACGCAGCTGTGCAGCAGCTTCATAAACAACCTTCCTGATCTCAGCTAAGATGAATTTCTCAAACCATTTCCCACCTGCAGGTTTATATCGAGAAGCAGAAAGGCGAGATCCTGGGTGTGGTGATCGTGGAGTCGGGTTGGGGCTCCATACTTCCCACCGTCATCATCGCCAGCCTGATGCACGGCGGGCCGGCCGAGAAGTCTGGCAGGCTGAACATCGGAGACCAAATCATGACAATAAACGGGACAAGCCTGGTGGGGCTACCGCTCAGCACCTGCCAGAGCATCATCAAGGTACCTGCAGCGTTTCTCCTGGTTTTCCTCTCATGAGAATAAATTTAACCGCGTTTTTGTTTCCTTCAGGGTCTGAAGTCTCAGTCGAGGATCAAGATGAACATCGTCCGCTGTCCTCCGGTTACCATGGTGTTGATCCGAAGGCCGGACCTGCGGTATCAGCTGGGCTTCAGCGTCCAGAACGGGATCGTAAGTAACGAAAACGAACAGAACTTTAGCAGAAACAGCAAAGGACAGGAAGTAGATGATAAAACCACACAGAGGTACTTTCTGTGGGAAAGAAAACCAAAAGTGTTTAAAAGATCTCTCTTTCAAACAATCAGCTCTGAACCAAAAACTGGAAGTCATAATACGAAAATTATGTCATATTATCAGAATAAAGTCTGAATAACATGAGAAGTCGTACGACAAAGTCATAACTTTGAGGATAAAGCAACACCAGAAAAAAAGTCAATATTAAGTCTTAGTAATACGAAAAATTGTCATTCACTGAATAAATTCAGAATGCAAAAATAAAGTTGTACAACAAAACATCATAATATAAACTAAAAGAAAAACAATAAACGAGTGGACCAGGAATACTTCCTATAGGAAAGAAAAAAATAAATGTTTGAAAGAAATCTTTCAAATGTTCTGTCTGGAAATGAAATGGGGGGAAAAAGAAGGAAAAACCCCCCTGGATCAGGTGTGCTTTCTAATAGGAAAGTAAAAACATAGGAAGTGTTCAGAAAGTAACTCCGTATGTGGCTCCATCCAGAAAGACGATTCAAAAACAAGTAAATGGAAAGAAAACTGAATATGAAGTTACTTTCTATGAAAAAAAAAATCAATGCTATTGACAGCAAAACACAAAAACACTGGACCAGAAATGCTTTCTATGAAACAAAAAACATCTTTCAAAGTCAATGGTTTAACTTTAAAACCATTAGTTTGGGTTTCAGATCATTTTTTATTGTTTTATGGATGTTTTGTTTCTCCGTCTTCTTCCTGCAGATCTGCAGCCTGATGAGAGGCGGCATCGCCGAACGTGGCGGCGTCCGCGTCGGCCACCGCATCATCGAGATCAACGGGCAGAGCGTCGTGGCAACGCCTCACGAAAAGATCGTCCAGATCCTGTCCAACGCCATGGGAGAGGTGAGAATGGAAACCAGTTTGGAACTGGTTTCCAGGACAAAATGTCTCCCATCAGAGCCAGCAGTTGGAACTGGAGATAATTTATAGTAGAAGCCAAAGGTTTCCCTGATGAAATTTAAATTACCAGAGAAAATAAAAGTATTTGAAAGATTCGCTCCACAGTGGGTTGATTTAATTAGCCGCTTTGCTAACTGACGAAGTAAATGATTAATTTTGAGCAGAATTTTCATTTTTCCCAGATACAAACAACGTTTTGGTTTCTTTTTTCTCCAGATCCACATGAAGACGATGCCTGCAGCCATGTACCGTCTGCTGACGGCGCAGGAGCAACCCGTCTACATCTGAGCTGCTCTTCTCTAAGCTCCGCCCCCAGTTTAAACCCCGCCCCCCTGTTTAAGCCCCACCCCTCATTCTGGATCGATCTCACTGGACTTGCCTTAATCTGTACAGCTGACTGTCGTGTAAATCGTCTGCGGTGTGGCAGCAGAAGGCAAACCGTCTCACTTTAGGCCGAGTGTTAACGTGACATTTTAGGTTCGACCAAAGATAATCTGTGGGTTTGTTTTTTTTTCTTGTGTATATTTAGGCTGCAAACAGAGACAATATTAGATCGGGTTGAATAGCCGTAATATCTGAATGTATTTCAATCATGATGGACCTATAATATGAAAGAGGATTGCATGTACAATTCTGCAGAATAAATGTATGAAAATATAATGAATTCAGTTTTCTTTTGTTCATTATTAAGAAAAAGTAAATTGCTGAGGTAATGAAGGTTACATGCTTAAATCCATCATAAATAGAAAAAACTTTAATATATGGAGATATATTGGTGTCAAAAGGCAACATTTTGGCTTAAACAAGCCTTTACGCCGTTTTTATTTTCCCCTGAATATAAAATAAATATTTTACTGTATGTGTAAATAATCTACAACTTAAGAAATACAAAGGTTACAAGACTAAAGTTGTAATAATTCCAGAAAAAAGTCACATTACCAGAATGCAGTTATGTGACAAAAAGTCAATTTTGCAAGAATAAAATAAAACGGTAACAGTACAAAAAAATTGTTGTAATAACTCAAAAATGTTGTTACTTGAATAAACTCAATTTAAGTTGTAATTTTAAAGCCATGATTTTAGAGCATAAAGGCCAGAAAAAGTCACAATATTGCGAGAAAAATTTTGTATAAGAATTAAGTCAGTATTTTATGAGAATAAAATTGTACGACAGTAACACGAAATACAAGAATAAAGTTGCAATAGTAAAAGAAAAAAGTCGTGATACGAAAATTATGTCACATTGCCAGAATAAAGGCAGAATACAAGAAATCAAAACAAAGTCATAACCTTAAGAATAAAGTAATACCAGAAAAAGAGTCATATGGTGGGAATAAAGTCGTATACCAGTAAGTTGAAATACAAAAAAATTGTAATTGTAAATTGTAAAGTTGGAATAATACCAGAATAAAGTCATAATACTACGACAACTCCTACACACAAAAATAATAAAATAAGGAATGTTGAGCATCATGTGAATGTTAAATTATCTAAAATATTAATAACTATTGGTATTTAAAATACTAACATTAGAAACTACTCCAATCTCTAACATTGTTTTAAATCTGGAAACAAAACCCTGAGCTGTTCCTTTTAAAATCCAGCATCTCCCACGTTTTATTTCCCCTGCAAAAGGTTTGAAAGTGACACAAAAACAGAACCGAAACTTTTTAGAATGTGTAAAAAAAATGTTTTATTTATCCGAATTTTCCAAGAGTGAGAAGTGAAACACTCAGATCACAAACTACAAAAACCATAAATCACAAACTAAAGACATCATGATTGTCGCCACTTTCCTCCTGTGCACAAACAGACTAGAGTGGGTTTATATCGTCAGTATAAAAATAGAAGCAGTAAAAAGGTGATTGTCTCGGCTCAAAACAACCTTTTTAATTTCTCGCTCGGTTTGTTCCAGAGGAAACCAGAAATAAATGAAAACTTTCCCTCCAGACTGAAGAATCGGCTCAATAAAAACAGTAACAGCAGGAATTTACAACGTCGCGTTACGGCCAGTTTAGGTGGAAACAACAGGACTTAATTTCTGACAAAAAACGTAGAAATTTTTAGATTCTCAGAAATTTTCTAGAAAAAATTTGGACATTTCTGAGTGTCAAAAGTGAAGAAAAAAAATTACTTTTGGAAGTTTTCATAGTTTGAAAAGAAAACAATTTCCATGATTTTCAAGAAAATTATTAATTTCTAGTAAATGTTTGACTTTTCAAAGAGGATTTTAAACGTCAAGTTTTAGTTTTAAGTTTTTAACAGGAAAACAAACCGAATGCTTCCAGGTTTTCCATCCAGCCTCTGAATTTGACAGCAGCTTCATTTCCCAGCAAGAATCAGGAGTAAAAAGGCACCGCGACAGTTTTCTGCTACCCAGAATGCAACTGTCTCCCCCAGTAATCTGGGTTTTATTCTGGAAATCAACAAGAAGCCGCTGGGAAAAACTACTTTTCCTCTGATTGTTTATTAAACTCTGTTTTTAGGGGAATGATTTCTGCTTAAATTGTGACACGAGACGGTAAATATTTCATCATTTCACTTACACTTAAATATGCTGAAATTACATAAATAGTTCTGTACAAAAGTCTCGAGTTTTCCCTCATTTCTTCCAAGGCATCCAGATTTTCTAAACTGAATAATTCAATCAATAAATCGCCACAATTTCTGAAGGTCTGAATGTTTCTTTGGACTCTGGCAGCTTTTTCCAGTTTAACGGACAGAAAATGATTCTAGCAGCAGAAACATGATGATTTTATTCACCCTGACAGCAGCAAAGTGTGAATAAAAACTGAAATCAAACTGTTTGCAGCTCAATTTCACAGCAGTTATGGTTTACAAGCAAAGCAAAGTCATTAAAAATGTTGTGGACGTGTCAAACAGAAACAGATTTTAAATTATCTGCAGAAAACTGGGAAAAAAAGTTCCAACTGCAAAAACTAAATTTGTGATTTTGAGCAATAAAACACAAACATAAACAGCGGTTATACTTTGTGTTGTAGGTAAAGTCACTCCAAGCTGCAAGGAAAGGAAACTTTATTTTAATTTAGTTTTGTAAAATGTTTAGTTTTTTTTAGAGCAAGAAAATCACAATTAAACTGATGTAAAGAGACATTTTAATGTTTTTGTTTCACAGCGGTTACACTGTGAAACAGAATTAAAGTCACCAGAAGTTTATGTGTAAACTTCATTAAATGAGCCATTAATGTGCATTTTTTTATTTTCACTAAAGAAAATGTAGACAAAACAGCAGCCAGGCATCAATACAAGATGGTGGCAGGAAGTGTCAAAACAGATAACATTCAAAATAAAAGTTGTTTTTCAATGAAATTACCAGATTAAATCCCTAAAAACATCTTTTTTTAGGGATTTAAAAAATGTTAGTGCCAATCCACGTTGAATTTAATGAATAAAAATCAATTTCTCCACTATTTTTATTCATATATTTGATTATAAGTCGTCTAAATCGTGACATTCATCATGTTTTACCTCATTAATACAGGTTAAAGTTTCCCATTTCTGGAAAATATGAGATGTAAAGGAATTTAATCTGAAATAATGGAATTATTAAACTATATATAAGCTCAGGGTCAATTATAGGACCAATTTAGACCAGTTCTAAATTGTTCTAAATCCAGTTTCATTTTAGAATCTGGACTCAATTATTTTATGTTTATTGCTGAAAAAAAAGAAAAAAAAGTGTATTGATGCAAATCCTGTTTTAAGATAACAGACAAAAAACAACTGCTTGTTTAGTTTTTTTCTGTGGGGATATTTAGATAGAAATAAAACTTTTAGACGGTGGAACATGATTACTGAATCTCTCACCTTGTGGAATCAGGCAGCAGCTCTGGATTTGACTTTGAGGTGAAATTGACTGGAAGGAAAACCTTCCAGGAACTTTTCTAGATGCTGCACCTTTTTAAGACCTTCAGAAACTCTGGATGAATATCACCAAACCAGCTTTAAAACCTTTAATCTGCTGCTTGGAGGAAAAACAAAAATTAAGACTTCTGCTGTATATCTGTGATGGATCCAGAAACCTTCGACTCGCCGGTGAAACACTGGAGGCTTTTAAACCCAAACTGAACATTTCGTCTCTGGAAATCAGGACCGACATTTCTTCCTCTGTGACGGTTAACGCCACCACCGGCTTCCACAGAGTCTGGACTCGAAGCCGAATGTGAGAAAAAAGAAGTTCAGAGAGCGACAGAAGCTGGCGGACGACCTCACTTCCTGTCAGGAGCCTCACAGCTCCGTGTCCTTGTACTTCTGGGGGTTGTAGTATCCCCTCCGGGTCTGATCTGCCAGCTGGCGGCGGTACTCCGCCTCGGTGTCCTCGTTTCCTCTCGTCTCCGAGTACGCGGGCCTGGACATCGTCTGCGGCTCGGCGTTCGAGCTGAAAACACGAAACAAGTCAGATCGGGTGGAAAAGGGCAAACAGGACACCGTCTACCAGTTTAACAGAAAATATGACTTTAGCAGCAAAAACATGATTATTTTAACAGCAGTGTGATTAAAATGCTAAATCAAACTGTTTGCAGCTCAATTTCACAGCAGTTACGGTTTACAAGCGAAGTAAAGTAATCTGAAACTTTGTGGACGTGTCAAACTAAAACAGATTTTAAATTATCAGCAGAAAAACAGGAAAAATTAAAAATTAAAAATGACGACTCTGTTACAGCGGTTACAGAATTAAAGTCACCAGAAGTTTCCGATGGATAAACTTCTCTAAAATGACCCAAACATGGTTAAAAATATGCATTTTTTCATTTTAGCTCTAAAGAGAATTCAGTTAATACTCTTCTGTAGAAAATATATAAAATAAGGGAAATACAGGATAAAACAGGCAGGTGAGAACAAAACTGTTTCTAAACACAAAATGGTGGCATGGACAGAAAATATGACAAAAACACCCCAACAACAGCAGAGGGCAGTGTGAGGAAAAACCTCAAATGCTTTCCTGAAAAAACAAACAAAAGGAAAAACTCAGAAGTTTAACGGAAAACGAAAAAACTCCAGAAAAATATTTAAGTTTGAGCTTCATAAGTCAAAGAATTTCGATTCTTGAAACGGAGTCAAACGTTACTCAGCAGGTTGTTGCTAGGCAACCAAAGTTTGAAACGGCTTCCTACCCAGCAGCTTGTTGCTAGGCAACCAAAAGAGTCAGTTGATTCCACCAACCTAGCCTAGCCTAGCTAGCTGTGTAAGGTCGAGTGGCTAACGTCCTCCTCTGCCTACATCTCCCAGAATGCTGTGCGGTTCTGGATTGGAGCTCAGTGAATATCCTATCAGATGCATCATCTATTGATATTGATCATGTGTCTATTGATAAGATGTTTTATAAAAAATATCCAGGAGATTCTGCTGCTTTGATTTTGATTTACATAAACAAAGTGGAGGTTTAATCACTTTGTGCTTCTTCCTGTATTCTTGCCACTGACAGGAATTTAAATTGTTTCCATTTCTGTAGAAAATGAGACAGAAAAAGCTCTGACCCGATTGGCTGGGGGCGGTTCTGGTTGGGTTTTGGCAGCTTCACTGGGACGGCGTAGATGTCTGGATGCTTCTGGGCGATTTCCAACTGGAACAGACCCAGAAATGTCAGAGTGAATCGCAGCAAAACCACAGAGGAGCCTTTCAGGAAGCTACTGTTCTGGCAGCCGGACCCGGAAACCTCAACGGGTCTGAATGCAGACTAAACGAGCGGCGGGTTTTCACTGACTCGAGCGTTTTCCGCCTCCTGCAGCTCCAGAAGACGCTGAGCTCGGGCCAGGTGGTCCATCTTCTCAAAGGCTTTGATCTGGAAGAAAACGAGGTTCAGTTAGTGGAAGGAAGAAAGAAAGATGGCCGACATGGAGAGTGGAGGATTATGGGCTGGTTGTGACTGATGGACCCGGGTTCCAACACGTCTATTTTATTGATTCATTCTGGCATTTCAGCTCATTTTCATTCATTTTTATTTTAATTGCCAATATTTTCATCTCATTTTGAACTTTGTCGTTTTTTTGTCTAATTTTGCCAACATGAAACTAATTAAAACCTCAAAAGCAAATAAAAAGTAAAATGTGTTTTCCTCTAAAGCTGATTAAACCTTTTCACCAATATTTAGAGGAAAAAAACAACCACATTAAAATGAACTAAAACCTTAAAATCAATTGAAAATTCAGTTCTCTAAACTACTTCAGCTTAATTTCAGCTGTTTAAACCATTTTTAAATTAAATTTCCAAAATATTCAGCTCATTTCAGACACTACTACTTTGAATTTTGTTTTACAATTTCCAACATATTTAACTTTTTCTTTCTAATTTTGCTCAAACAAATCAAAAATGTTAAATTCCCCAAAAAACTTGGTTTAAGTTCAACTATTTCATCGTTTTCATTTACTTAAACCGTTTACCAACCAATATTTTCAGAAACTTTATACACGATTGTTAGTTTCATAGTTTTAAGTTGTAAAATTTTCTTCAAAACACTTTAATGAAGTTAAAGTTTTAAAATCCACTGAAATTTAACAGCCATGAATAAAATTACAGTTTTACCATGAAATCAAACAAAAACTTTCTTTTCTAAAGCTCGACTATTCCAGCCACTTGAACCATTTCCTTATTATAATCATTATAATTACCGATATATTGAGCTCATTTAGACATGGCTACATTTAATATTGTTGTCAATGTGTTTTAATTTCCAAAGTTTTAAACATTTTCTGCCTAATTTTGCCAAAATGGAACAAATCAAAACCTTAAATCCAGCAAAAACTCTATTTTCTCCAAAGCTCAACAATTTACACACCTAAATTTTGATCAATTTTATACACGACTGTTAGTTTTAACATTTTTGCTTCAAAAAAATGAACGTAAAACCTTAAAATTCAACAAAAACTGAGTTATCCCTGCTAAAACTTTCCATTTTAATCCCAATTTATTCATCTCATTCAGGATATGTTGACTTTTCAAACCTTTTATTTTGTTAACTTTGTGTTTAAAATTGTAAAACTATTTGTTAATAAACTAACTCGCATTAATCTCAACCAATGGCCTTCTTGTTTATAGGCAGCATAAATACCACATTATTTTTCTCAAATATTTGCGTAAAACTTTATATTTAATGTTAAATTTACAGTTTTTTTTATCATAGCTGCATCATTTTCAAAGAGTGAGAAGCTTAAAGTGTGTCGAGCTCAAAGGATTCAGGTTTAACTTCTGCTTAAGTCCAGAAAACAGAAAAGTTTGTGCAGGAACCCAGAAACAGGATGTGGACAAGTGGAGTTACCTGATTGGCCATTCTCTATTTCATAACAGGAAGAGAGAAAAAGCAAAGAGGAAGAAAAGGAAACAAGTTTACTAAGCGAAGCGTAAAGGCAGACGGCAGTGAGAAGGCGAGTCTTAAAGGAAACGGGTCGTTCTGTGTTCCCACCTTTCCCAGGAAGGACTTGTTGGCGGGGTCTTCCTCCTCCTGCGGGTTCGCCGGCGCCGGCTCCTCTGGGGCCTGGTGCAGGCGGGCGATGTTGGGCTTCAAGGCCACCGGCGGGGGAGCCGGCCGGCTGGCGGCCACCGCGTCGATGCTGCTGATGGTGCTGCTGGAGTGGGACTCGTAGCTGCGCACCGAGTCGGTCCGGGCCTGGGCTCGGACCTGCAGCCGGGAGAGAGACGCTGGGAATTCATTCATGATGGGACCTTAGTGCAGCTAAAATATCATCTTAAGGATATTAATGTTTCCAGAGGTCATGAAAGGTCAACCAGCCTCCACCGTCTTCAAACCAGACAAATCTGGTGCCAATCATCTCGGCTACGTTTGTGCAGCAAACATTTTAATTTGTGCTGCTGCGGCTGTGAAGATCTTAATAAAGCTTAAAAGTCAAAAGGTCAACCAGCCACCAGCATCACCAAATCTGACCAAAGTTAAATTTTGTGCTGCAAAAACATGGAGATGTAGATTATTCATACAATATGACATAAACCAGGAAGGCCCGCCCTCTTTGAGTCACCGCTGTTGCTAAGCAACGCATCAAACACTTTAGATGATCAAAAATGGTCGACTGTTTGAGGATGTTGGAGGTTTCATCCTTTCATAAAGAAAGTTCTGAACTTGTTCCAACTGGGCCCAGAATCGTCTGTTTGGTGAAAAATAAACAGATCTTGCAGCTCTTCTGCTGCGACGCCATCTTGGATATTTTCTAAAGCAAAATACGGAGCATCATCACGTAAAATACGTCAAATCTTTATTGGAGCAGCTTAGCGAGGCGTTGAGCCGCGGTTCCCATCCTGAGGTGGAAGGTTTGAAATCTGCCGCTCACCTTTGGTGGTTCTGGAACAAACGAAGGCGGCGGGCTGGGGTCCCGGTTCAGAACCTCTCTGCTCCCGGGCCTCTTGGCGCGGCGCGGCTCTTCGGGCAGGACGGGCTCCGACGACCTGCTGATGGCGGAGACGGGCGTGGGGTCGTCCAGCGGCTCGTCCAGCTCGTTGTCGGTGTAAGCCCCGCCCTCGTCCGCCGTGTCGTCGTAGTCGCTGGTGAGGCGGCTGTCCATGCTCAGGTAGTCGGCGCTCATGGCCGACAGGTAGGACATGCGGTCGTCCTGAAGGTCCAGGTCCTCCTCTGACCCGTCCATCTGCAGGGGAAATTAATCAGAAACTTATTTATTTCAAAACTCTGATACAAAATCCTGGTGGAATTTGAATGAAATCACTTCATTAATATTAATTTACAATGTTGTGGTTGATGTTTTACTTTCTAAAATATTTAACTTTCACATGTTTTGCCAAAACAAAATTTTAGAATTGAAATAAAATCTTTGTTTTCATTATAGCTGAACTGCTTCAGCCATTTTCAGCAACTTAAACCATTTAATCAACATTTTCAGCTCATTCCAACAAAAACTACATTGATTTTTTTTGTCAATTAGTTTTACAACTTAAAAGATTTTCAACATTTTATGTCTAATTTTGCTGAAATTAAACTAATCACTTTTCCTTTAAAGTTTAAATACTTCAGCCATATAATTATCTATACTTTAGGCTCATTTTACACCTGATTGTTAGATAAAAACAGATCATTTTAGTCCAGTAAAATGTCAGTTTCATAGTTAATTTTAACAGAATTTTAAAAACGACCAACCACTTCCAGCTACTTAAGCACTTGTATTAATTTATTTACCAATCTATTCATCTAGTTTCAGATATGGCTGATTTGAATCCTGGTGTCGACGCTTTTAATTTCCCACATATTTAATTTTTTCTAATTTTCCCAAAATGAAACAAATCAAAAACCTTAAAATCCAACAGACTTTGTTTTTGTCGTCTTCAGCTACTTAAACATTTACAGACTGATATTTTCAGCAATTTTATGATTTGATGGTTTGTAATTTCTGTAATTAGACTTTTTCCTTCCACTAAACCTTCCATCAATACGTGTGGATTCAGTGTTAGCAGTAACATGTCTGTCTGTGCATATTTCTAATAAATTAGATGATATTCTGATTTCTTTCTTTCGACTCACCTTCCCCTCCGACACCCACACGGCTTTCTGCTGCTGCTCCCGGATCGAGTCCTTCACGCTGCCGTACCAGGCGTCATTCGACGAGTTCAGGTCGATGGTCGCTGGATTCCCAACAAACAGGAGCATCAACAGTGAGCGAATCGGACAGAAAGTTTGAAATGCTTCGCTCTGAGGCGCCACTGACCGGTGAAGAGGTGGGAGCAGGTCTTCTTCAGCCGCACCGCCTGCTCGTACAGCTTCCGCGCGCTGCGGTTGGATCCGGGTATCAGGCGGGTCCTCATGGTTTTGACGCCCTGCTTGCTGTCCGGGTTCAGGAAAACCACGATGGGATACCACTGGGTGTAGTTCAACGTGTCCACGGCTTTGGGGGTGACGTCCAGCAGCGCGTGGAGGTCCTGCACGACGCCGCGTTTCAGGATTTTATTTCCACCAAAAAAAGACTTTGAGCTAAAAGTGATAAAAAATAAACCAACTACCTGCTCAATGATTTCTCGGATGGTGTTCAGTCTCACCACTCCAGAGGATTTCTCACTTCCAGCGTCTTTGGGCTCAGTTTCTGAAACACAGAAGGTTTTAAGTTTAAAATAAACTTTGGTATAAACCATAAAGTTAATTTTGAATAATAAAAAAAATGAGTTTCTACAGTAACAATTTCTGTAGTTCATTGAAAGCGAGAGAGAAAAATGTCCATCTGATAACAGGAAGGCTGAACGGAAAACAGCAAAATAAAGTTTTGAATTTCTTTTCAGTTTTAATTCTTAGTTAAATCTTTTTCCAATTTACCTCCATATCCTTGTGTCATAGTTGACAATTTCTGTTTTGAATTTAATACAAAAACGTGAATTTCTTTTTTTTCCCACAGAAAAAAATTAAACTGAAAACAAAACAGCTAGAATTGTTTTATTTACTTTCCTTATTTTCCATTTTTATGTTTTATTCATTCCAAATTTCATGGCCCCAATTTAGCTCCATATTTTTGCATCTTTCCAAAGCAGAAACTGTAATCAGCCTAAATCAAAACCAGCAGGTGAAATATTATTGAGACACATTAATCAGAGGTCGAAGGTCTTTTTGAGGATTCCTGACCAACAAAACAGAAATTATTGATTTATTGCCGATAGTAAATGCTAAAATGTGCTTCATAAGCACTGGAATTGATTGTAATTACCATAAATTCACAATTACAACATCCTTGAAGAATCCAAATTGTATTTTTATTTGAACAAAGAGCGCCAGTTGTTACTTTGAACGGTTTCTAACAGAAGCAAGTTTGGACGATACTTACTGGCAATAACAAACTCGTTGGGAAGGTCGTTGGCCAGTTTCTCGTTCACTACGTCGGAAATCGGTCCGAATATGACCACCGGCCTCCTGAAACCAGCTGCAAACAAACTGGATGTCAGGGTTTACCGTCGCCAGCAGGAGAACATGGGAGGAAACGTTTCCTACCTTCTCGGAGCACCACTCTCTCGTACGCGGGGAACTTGGTGGTGACCGGCGCGGTGCTCAGGTCCTCCCGGCTCTTCCGCAGGTCTTTCTTCTTCGCCGCCCTTTGACCTCTCAGCCTCCAGAAGTCTCCTCTGTCGTTGCCTGACGCCGCTCTGGCAGCGTTCTGCACGTTGGCCATTTGTTCAGCTCTGAGACACAAACAGAGACTTTCAGAGGTTTTCTGCACTGACAGGTTCACGGCTCAGACGCGTTTCTCTGACCGCCCACCTGCTCTTGTTGGGGATGATTCCCTTTTTCACTTCGGGCGACTGGTTGTCCTGGTCCATGCGGATGGCCAGCCAGTGGCCCAGCTTGCCGTCGTACAGCGTGTCGGTGACCTTGAAGATCTCTCCCCTGCCGAACGGGAGGCTCTGCGGCGCCTCCTTCTCGTACTCAAAGTGGGTCCTGATGTAGAACGAGTCGCCGCGTCCGGATGCCAGAACGTCTTCATACACTGAAGCCAGAAAAACACAAATCATCTTGGATCCACAGATACGTTGTATTGGTTCCATGTACGTTTCAGTAACATTAGTTATATAAGCTTCTTATTGAGGTTTCTCTGTTGTTTTTCTCTTTCTGCAGGTTTATAAACAGACTTTTAACACCTTATCTTGTATTCTCTCTACTTTTCTCTCCTTTGCCTTTGAGTTTATATGTCAAATAAATCCAAAGCAGTTTCTGAAACAGGGTTTCTGCAGGTTTCACCATCTTTTTAAAGACCATTATGAATGAAATTTAAGACCTGTACAACAAAAAGGTACAAAGGAAAACTAATGTATTGTATTAGTGCCGAGCACATAGCATCAAAGATAAATGTCAACCAATCAACTGACGATTATAATTTTCCAGGATATGCGCTAAATAGCTAGCAAGCTAGGAAGGTATATTAGCAGCTAGTTAGCTGTAGCATCAACAACATGAAGCTACAAAATGTAAAAAAAAATCTGTGCGTCTCTCACATTTGCTTGGTGAAAAAGTCACTACAACATTAAATATTTCTGCCAAGACAACTTTTAAGAACTGTGATTAAAATATTTAAGGCCAACTTACATTTCCCCCCTGAATTCAAGACATTTTAAGGCTTTAATTTCAGTTAAATTAATTTAAAACTTGTTAGGGATGTGCAAACACCCTGTAATAAAGTTTTATATATAAACATCATAGTGAAAGCTGTAATGCTCCAGTCGTGGAAGTTAATTTGTTGGGCTTGGATGGATAAGTTCTTATTTTTACTTTAGTAAATTTTCTGGATTTTCCACCCACTGAATGAAAAACAAACATGTTTAACCAAAATGTCACCAGACACAGACACACCTGCAGGTTTTGTTAAAGTTTCATAATTTTGAAAAACATTTTTTAGAAAAAAATGTATTTTGAAATTCTGCTACTTAAATGAACTATTGTCATTTTAGTCTTTAAAATACAAAAATTTCAACTTTACATTTTGTTCTGTCTGATTATGTAATTTTTAAATATTAAATGATTGATAATTTGATCAGTTACTCAGTGCTTGAGTCGACTTTTTACCACATCATTTTTTACTCTTACTGGAGTTTTATTTCTGTGTTCGTACCTTCTGGTTTGCTCTGAGCCAGGATGGTCACGTCTTCTCCTTTTGGGATGTCCAGCAGGTAGAGGACGGCGTCTTCACGCACCATCCCTCTGAAGTCAACGCTGTTCACCTGAAACAGAGACCAGAAAGTCACTGAAGGGTTTTCATTAGATTCCATGCGAACGTTGGAAGATGAGGACCTAAAAGCGGCACCTTGACGATCTGATCTCCGGTCCGAAGACCCTCCTGCTCGGCCGCACTGTCCTCCTGAACGCCGGCAATGAAGATGCCGACGTCGTTCCCTCCGGCGAGCCGCAGCCCGACGCTGTCGCCCTTCTTGAAGCGCACCATTATCGTGTTCGGCCTTTTGTTTCGAAAACAGTTAAGTTCAGAAAAACGGACAAATTCTCCTTTAATTGCTCATACAGACCGATCTGGCAGGGGGATAAAAAGCTGCTGGCTTAAGATGACTACCATTGGTTTTAGCTGTTAGCATAACGTGCTAAATCTTAAATGAACGCCTGATGTATAAAAGAAAAAGGGACGCAGTGCTTTGCTACTAATCATCAACACTACAACTAGATAAGATCAGGAAAAAGTTTTGAGAGAAAAGAAATGGCGAGGAAGAGAGAAGCAGGTCAGCTCTGCTAGCTTGACTATGACAACCTGAACATGTAGATGTGCTGTGGAATTTGGCGTTTCAGTTCAGTTACAAAATATAAAAAAATGTAAACTACTGACCCGTAGACTTCCTGATCCTCCAAGCTCGGCTTCAGTGGGACTTTTGGAGGAACCTGAACTCTTGGGGCGACAGCTGCTGCTGCGAATGAAAATGGTAAAACGATCAGATCAGCCATATTGTGCTTTAATCAGCTTGTCTTAACATCTTCAGAAGCAGAAAGACATTTACCTGGCGGCGACACAGATCGAGTTTCGTCCCTCTCTGGCGGCAAAGGGGAGGAATCTTCATGCCTCTCCAGACTTTTGAGAGGCGTCGGCATCGCGCCCATTTTCGCCAACCTGCTAGAAGGATCGTCTCTGAAAGTAAAACAAATAAGTTAGCAGGAAATGCTACGAATAAGTATTACACAAGAACATCATAAGTCATGTTATGAGAATAAAATGTTTGTGATAAAAGAATAAAGTTGTAACAATGAGAATAAACTTGTAATACGAAAATAAATAAATGACCATAATAAAGTCATAATATGAGAAAAACGAACATTTTAAAATTCAAACATCTCTAGGAGTACCACAAGGTCGTGTTCTGACCCACGAGAACTTGAACCACAAATAACAGTTTTTTGCCGTCATTTTAGCTGTTGCCACCAACATTGTGTCATTAATTTTGACAATACTAACTGACCTGAAATAGATAAAGTATTACTGCCAAACAGAGAGAATACAACATCTTTTTACAGCTGTATTTAGCAGGTTATTCCTTACTTTGAATATGTGAATCAAAGCTAAACTGTGTTATTTTAAGATGCTGAAAATAGACCAAAGCGAGCCGCGTTTGGCTGCATGACAGCGTACCTGGGTTTGTCTCGAAGCCTCTCATTGGACGAGTGTGAGGAAAGGTCGGAGGGATGACCTCGCTCCTGTGGAGAGTAAGAGCGGTACGACTCGATCTCAGAGATATCTGCAAAAAACACGACAGACGAAGTGAAAAATGTCTCTTTCCTGCAGCCCAACGAGAAACTGAAACACAGACGCAAAACAGATTCACCTGTTTCGAAATCGAACGTCCCCGACTAAATTACAAGCATAAGCAGATCTGTGGATCTTAAACTGAAAAGCATCAGACAACGACAGCAGCACACTGCAAAAACACAAAATATGACCAAGTATTTTTACTCTAGTTTCTAGTGTAAATATATTAATACACTTGAAATAAGAGAAAACTAAATAACTTTTCACCAAGACATAGGAGCTTGTTTTAAGTGAATAATTTCTTAATATTGACAAAAATGTTCTGGTTCCATTGGCAGATTATTTCACCTATGGGAAAAAAAAATCTGCCCGTTACCTAGCAACCCCAGCAGAGTTCCACTCGTTACCCAGCAACCCCAGTGGAATTCCACCGTCACCTAGCAACCAAAGACTGGACCACACAAAATATGTTCTCTACATTCTTTTTTTGCACAAAATCATTTGTGGAAAATAAGATTTTACTCTGGTTGTTATTTCAGTTATAACATGGGAAAAATATCTTATTGGAATCATCAATGAAACAAGCACATTTTTATCAATATTTAGGAATAAAACAAGCTGCTACATCTTGCTGAAAAGTTACTTTTAAAGTTAGATTTGTCTTATTTCAAGTGTGTTAAAATATCCACACAAGAAACTAAGCAAAAATACTTTTTGTGTTTCTGCAGTGCAGGGGAAAAAAATGAAGTGGATGGATGATGTTTGGGAGCTAAAAAAAAATAAAAAACAACAAAAAAAATCCTTGCATTGTGGAAATCCAACAGCAGGATTATAATCTGGGATTAGATCACCCTGCTGGAGGGGAATGAACACTTTCACACATGAAGACACAAACCAGACAAAGTGGGTCACGCTGGACCAATCAGAGTCCTCCGTCTGGGTCATGTGACCCCAAAAAAACCAGGTATAAAAAGAGGAGCTGCTGCTGCTGCATGGAGTGAATATTTGAATATTTAAATACGACTAAAAGCGGATGAGAGTAAAAGTAAAAGCTTTTATTTGATGAGCGTAAAACAAGTTACAGCAACATTATTGGCAACAATTTCTTCACAAATGGAAGTTCACATGCGCTGGGTTATTTTTCTCTCTTAAGCGATTTAAAAGTATGTCTATGATGATGGCGGTGATGATGATGATGGCGGCGGCGGCGAGCATTCACACCGGGTAGGTCCTGCTGGTTTTCAGTTTGGAGGGTCTCTCACCATCGAGCTCCGAGTCGCTGTCCACCATCGGCGGGATGCGGATCAGGATCTGGCGGCGGTCGCGCTGAACCACCAGCTGCAGCCGGCCGCGAGACTTCTCGATCAGCTTCCCGGCGTCGCCGAGGGAGAGGTTCTCCGTCACCGTGCCGTTGATCTGAGGGAGGAGGGAGAGAGGTCAGAGGTCAGAGAGAAGGAGAGACCAGTTGAGTTTATAGATAGTAAAAGAAAAACCAGATAAAGAATGAGGAGTAATCTCTCTCTCTCCGTTTATTCTTGTTTTCTGGGTGATTCTGTTTTTGTAGCAGCTGAATAAACTCTGATCATGAATTCCCCTCCCTGCCTCTCTGAGGTCCCACCTTCAGGATGATGTCTCCCTCCTGCAGGTTCCCGTCTCTGCCGGCCAGGCCGCTGCTCGTCATCTCCTTGATGAAGAGCTGGCTGCCCAGGCGCAGGCCGTACTCTGCAGGACGAGATCACAAACATTTCACATTCACTCTGATGGACAAGCTTACACACACGTCACATTTTAAAGACAAATCTGGTATGAATCTGGAAAAAAACTAAATAATTATTTTGGAAAAATATTGTTTTACCCTGAGAAATATAGAAATTTCAGCCTTTGATTTGAACATACTTAGTGAGGAAGGAGAATAATTTCCCACTGATTAAAGGTTTTAGTTCAGAGCAGCAGCCTGCAGTAAATACTGAAATATTTTCAACCTCTAGAAATGGATGTAAAGCTTCTCATTGTCTTTAAGTCTTTTTTGTGTTTTTATGCCTGTTTTGTCCAAGATGAATAATTTCATAAAAATTTAATGCATCATTATTTTTGGAGAAATGAAAGTAAAGAAAACAAACTCTTCATCCTCGGGTCCCAAAACATTTAATGTCAGACTTGGAGATGAGAAAATTTTACATTTTGGAAGATTTAAAAGTAGAGGAAGTCACATTTAAACTTATTAAAGTGTTCATAAATGACCATTTCTGCATAAATCCCTCCTGGTTTAGGAGTTTTAATCCCATCTGGAGCCAACTAGGCTAAAAATCTTATTTTTTTCCCTTTAATACTTCAGTAAATTCATTATTTGCATCAGAAGAATCACCACTGGAGACTGGATAAAACTATTAATATGTTGAAAAAAACTACATTAAACCTAATCCTTAGTTTTACTGTAATAATCTCGTTTTATGAGCTTAGCTTTAATCAAACATCTGAGCTGCTGCTCTGCTAATCTGTCAGCAACTAAATCAGATTCAAAGGAAGAGATGAAGGCCAGTCGCCGCTAATTAACCTCTCAGGTTTTATTTTAATGAGCATCTCCATTCTGTTCTGAAGATCTGGACCCAGAACGACGCTGACGTGTGTATGCTAAGCTAAGTGCTATTTTTAGATGTCAAGGAAAACCAAAAAAGAAATGGCTAGAAAACGACAAACGGTCAAAAAAGTGGAAACATTTTAAATTAAACCGAAAACACAGAACAGTTCAGTGCAAAGCAGAATTATCAAGGAGGAACATTTTAGCTAATGTTACATGTGGCAACTAATCATAGTGGCCAACAACCTGGGTGTTAGCCAGGTTGTGTCAAAAAACAACAACTGTGCAGCAATTAATGTAATGGTGTCCAATAGATACAAGATTATAGCATTTTAAGCTATATAATGTTCATTTAAAATTGAATTAAATTGGTTGTTTACTTAAATGTCTTTTTTGGGGGATTGTAATAATCATAAAATGTGGATTCCCCAGAACTTAAGTATACTGTTTTCCCAATTACTTGATTAATTGACAAAATAATCAATAGAGTACTGAGAGTCTCTGCATAGTAGACACACAAAAGACTAGCTAATTAGCAAACAGGGGTTTGTTAGCAGCTAGTTAGCGGTAGCCGCAACTACCTCGAGCCACAGAACGCAATCAAGATGTTTGTGTGCAACAAGCTTTTTGCCTGACTGAAAAGTCAAAAACTATCACGACTTTTTTACATTTCTGTCTCAGTTATTGCCCTTAATGTGTTGTTCTTTGAGCAAATGGCCTTTTTTAAAAGTTTGTTTAGTCCAGTTAGCGATTAATTATTTCAATAATCGATTAATCATGATTAATCGCTTCAGTCTTAAAGATACCAAAGTACATTATGAAACTAAGGAATATGTCAAAATTATTAAGTCAAATCTGATTAACTTATTTTATCATCAGAATATGTTGTACATAAATTTAACCATGCATTAAGGACTACTACAATTTCAATAATTGATTAATCACGATTAATTGATAAAAAATTAACATTAATTTGAATAATTGTGATTTCAACAATTGATTAATCGTTTCAGCAAATGAAACAATTAGTCGTTTCAAAGAAGTCCATGCATTAAGGACTACTATTACTATTTCAGTAATCAATTAATGATTCATGATTAAACAGATTAATCACTTATTTAAATGGATGATTATTTGGATTGTGATTTCAATAATTAATCATGACTAATTCAATTAATTATGATTAATCAAGCATCTTGATAATTGAAAATAATCGATTAATCACAATTAAAATCATGATTAATACGATTAATCGTGACTAAGTGACTGAAAACATCCATTACTGACAATCAGTGATGATTAATCTGCTTAATTGTGATTTCAATAACTGACAGTTGTGATTAATCTAATTAATCATGATTAATCGTTTCATAGACCAAAGCTGAGACCATTAGAACCGTGGACAGATCGTGTTGTTCTGCAGAGTTCGGGCCGCTCACCTTCGTTGGGATGGTTCTTCAGCAGCAGCACGTTGACGGGTTTCTCCAGCGGCTCCTGGTCGCGGCCCGGCCGGGGCAGTGGGATGGGAGCAGCAGGGGGCGATGGTGAGCGATCCAGGCGATCTCTGCTGGCCGTCCTACGGACCGGCTCGTTGTACCTCGGGTCCCGGTCTCGGTCCCGGCCGCGTTCGAAGCTTGGGTCGCGCCTCTGGCCTCTTCCGGGGCTATAGCCGTCCCGGCCGTAGCGCGGCTCCGGGCTCGGGGCGCGGTCCAAAGCTCGCTCGCTGCGGTAGCGTGGCTCTGGGCTCGGGGCGCGGTCCAAGGCTCGCTCGCTGCGGTAGCGCGGCTCCGGGCTGTAGTCACGGTCGAGGGTTCGCTCGCTGCGGTAGCGGCGGTCTGGGCTGTAGTCGCGGTCCAGGGTTCGCTCGCTGCGGTAGCGGCGGTCCGGGCTGTAGTCGCGGTCCAACGTGCGGCCCCTGCTGCCGTCGCGCCGGTAGCCCCGGTTGGGGCTCAGGTCGCGCTCGGCGCTCCTGCCGCGGTCATAGTTCCGGTCGTAGTTCCGGTCGTCGTAGCCGCGGCGCTCCAGGCTGTTGTCGCGGCCGCTGGTCATGCTGCGGCGGTCCGGTTCGTAGTTGTAGTCGCTGTAGTTGTCGTTGCTGAAGACCTCAGGCGAGGCGGGCCGGGGCATCACGCTAACCGGGACCCTCTTGGCGCGCTTGACCGTCTGCAGAAGAAGAAGAAGAGGAAGAAGAAGAGAAACGGTGAGAGAAACCTCGCAGTTTGTGGCTGTTGCCACGGCAACAGCACAGTTCCTTTAAGTCACGGATCCAACAGAACTTTCCAGTTTTCTGTGAAAGCAGGACTAGAAAAACAACAAGCAGTCCGAGCAGAAATCGTCTATTAGGGCCAATCTATGTAACCAAGTTCTGCATTTTTCCTCACACAACAAAAACAACTGTCGATGTTACCATGGCAACAACACAGTAATAGCATAGTAAAATACTACATTTAGTGGCCAGGAAGAGAGAAATATGCGTTCTAACAACAAAGGAAGAAAGGAAACAAGAGCAAAGGATAAAGGAAGGAAAGAAGGAGGGAAATGAGGACAAATAAAGGAAGGAAATAAGCATAGTATGAAAGGAAACATGAAGAAAGAAGGGAGGAGACAGTCGAGGCGGGCCTGTGTCCTCCTCATATGAGGTAAGAGCAAGGTAAGGAAACATCTAGGAAACAATGGCAAAGGAATTAAGAAAACATGAAATAAGGATACATCAAGGAAGGAAAGAGTAAAGATAAAGGAAAGAAGAAGGGTGTGAAAAAAGGGCAGAAGAAAGTAAGAAAGAGAAAGAAAAAAAGAAAGAAAAGAGAAAAAAGAAAGAAAAGAGAAAAAAGAAAGAAGAGAAAAAAGAAAGAAAGGATACAAGTAAGAAAGGAAGGAAGGAAAAAGCAAGGGAGGAAAAGAAATAAAGAAAGAAGGAAGGATACAAAAGCAAATAAGTCAATAAGAACAAATAAGGAAACGAAGGAAGGAAACGAGGACAGATGGATGAATCCAGTGTAGCTCTGAGTTTTGATGTCATTCTTACGATTTTGGCCGTTTTGCCACATTTCCTGAGGGTCTGAACAGCGAAGGAGTGCAGCGCTCCCTCCATGGGCGTGTTGTTCACCAGAACCACGCGGTCCTTCTCACTGAAACACACACACGGGTCAGCTCTCCGACACACACACGGGTCCGACCCCAACCCTCTGACATGACACTCACAACAGCAGCCCCTCTGCCGGGCCGCCCTGCAGGACGTCCGACACCACGATGGACGTCTCGCCCGTGTCCTCGTTCGGGTTGTCCCGTCCTCCTGAAACCGCGATCCCAAAACCCATTTTGGAATCCTGGGGAAAAAACCAAATACTTTAAACATTTAGAACCATTTCCAGGAGAAAAGTGTTCTTCCACCAACGACCCGGTTTAATCTGGTTTTTATTCCACCTGGTGATGAACCGGTTTTCCCACCAGATGAGATTAAGTTGGAGATTTGATGACCTCGCCTCTTTATCCCTCCCTTCAATCTGAACCATTTATAAAAACAATTCAGCGCTTCCCTCCGTCTCTAGCAGATGGCCGATCGAGCAGAGGGAGGGAGAGAGAGCGCAGAGACAGAAGACGAGCCGCCATTTTGGTTTCGTCCTTCCACCAACGGTAAAGAAAACACTTCAAATGGTTCAGATTAAAACCCTCAGTCTGGTTCTGTTGAACTGAACTGACGCTGAGCGGACCAGAGATCGCTCCGAAGCAGGAAGCCAACTACAGGCCATTCTGGGCGTGTATCCAGTTTAACTGGAGGTTAGTGGAGGTGTTGTGTCGGTTGTCATGGTGACAGGTATTCGTGTAGCATAAAGTCGACCCAAACAGCGAGGAAAAGCAGAATATAAACGGTTTAAAGTTATTTTCCACCTCGTTTATCAGCCGCTATTATTTTTAAACATTCAATAAAACTGGAATATTAATTAACTTGTTTGTAGAACTTGGTGATATTTATACGATCAAATAGGATCAAGTATTTCCTAAAGTATACAAACCGTTTTCTGTTAAATTTTAAATTATTGACCAATATACAAGAGAAATTTGCTTAGTCATCTCTGGCATCTTAGCAGAATCCAAACTGTTTATAGATTTATTTATATCCAGAGAGAATAAATATTTTATGAATAAAACCCATCAGCCATTTTCTCATCTTTAATTTAAGCCATATTTTACAGAAACCGAGTAAGAAATAAAGGCACTGCGACCATTTCAGTGACGGATTCCTCCTCATATTGCCACAGTCTGGTTTTGTGGACATGACTCAGTGACTCTCAGTAATGGCCGCCTGCAGGAGCGTCGCTAGCGTTAGCGGCTAACGTCCAAACCAGTAGTTTATATTAATGGAGGAATCCTAACACCGCTAAAATCTGATGCTAATCCATTTCTGTTTACATTTTGTGAAGCAGGAAGTTGTGCCCAGTGTGAGATTTGTGACGTTTCCTTCAGTGGTTCTTGGTGCAGCGCCCCCACAGGCCAGGAGGGGAACAGGTTTTTCAATTAGTTTGGTTTGTTTGACTCGGTGCAAAGTGAAACAACGGCAGCAGCTGAAAAATTTAACAAATGTTGCAATTTTGGTCCCCAATCAAACCGAATCTACCGAACCATCAGGTGTGAAAACAGCCTCACTGTATTAAACTGAAATAGTTTGAGAGAAACGCCGTCTCAAGAGGATTACTGTTAACATAAAACAGTAAACTGGGTGTCGTTTGGTCATTTATTTTGATCCAGCAGGGAGAGCGAAGCTGCCCGCCTCACCTGATGACTCTAATCCAACAAATATCACGCAGCGTTGAGGCATCAGATAATGAACGGCAGGAGAGCGACAGCTGGCTGCCGGAGGGGAGGGGCAGGAAAAAAAAACCTTTTCCTGCATTAAATCAGCTCCGTTTGTCCTGCACGTGTTCACAGTCAAAACCATGCAGAGGCCTGATATGATTATCAATAAATCAAATGATAAATTAAAACAAGCTCAATAATTTAAATTTTCATGATTTATCGTCTTTTTTTTCTTTTCTACCAAAACCTGGATGGTAAAAGTTTTCAGTTTGGTGCTTTGGTGTCAACTAAACTTTCTTTGAAGGATAATTTTGTTTACAGAGACTTCATAATTCATTTTATTTTTATTTCTGTTTTGTTTATTTACTTTGGATATTTATAAAGTTTGAAACTGTTCAGATTTAGAGCGTTAAAGATGCTTCAATTAGTTTAGATCTGGATATTTCTTCCAGTTGCAGTTTTAAATGCTCATTGGAAATTAAAGTTTGTTGATCTCTGATTGTGTTCTTGCTTTATTATTTTGCCATTTCCATTATATTAGCTGAAAATGGTCTCAAAACAACAACATAAACTAATGGGACCATTGATGATCCAGTAAAGTTTGTCGTGTTGACCGGCCTGAACACGCGTCATCTTCTGCTTTCACAAGAAAAGAAAAGTGAAAGCGTGTCCATCTTTAGCCGTCACTCAGTAATAATTCATCAGCACTCAGAGCGTCTCTGTGGTGAATAATGTAAAGATGGCGGCGTCTGGGACTCACCCTCTGCAGGGTCACGGTGTACTGCTCCCACACCGTCTGCTCCATGACCGGGTTCTGGGGAACAACACAAACATTTCCATTTCAGACTCAGATTAATAATGCATTCTGTGATGTAACCAACAAAGCCGCTCCACTGGGCCCGTCGTTACACAACCAGAGGAACGGCGGCGGCGGCTCCCAGCTGGAGACCCACCGACCAACCGGCCACAGATCAGAACCAGTCGATTTCTCACTCCAGCATATGGAGCGATACATCATGCAACACTCGGTTGGAAACTTAAAGAACTTTTTAGGAGAGAAATATCGGTTCAGATCAGCTAGAAAAAAATCTGATCGGTGCGTCTGAATGAAGCTGCTAACAGTAATTTAACTTTTGTAACATTTTCAAACTATCAAAATACTTTTCAAAAGAACAGAAATCTGAATTTTTCTACATCACAACTGAAGCTTCTTTCTTCACAGGACAAAATCAGCATTCATTAAGTTTTCTTGTGACTAAGTGAAGAACATTTTAAAATATTTTTAATTTATGTGTCAATTCAAGCAAACATTTTGAGGATTTGCATTAAAACCAGAGTCGACGTTTTAGCAGCAAAAAAAACTTCCGTCTGAATAAATGATCAATTATTCAGCAAGTTGTCAGTTCTCAAAGGGAAATTCCATATTCGTAAAAAAAAATTAAATATGAACTGTAAAACAAAAAAATTTAAAAGGAACAAAAAACAATTAGATTTTTTCCAAGAAAAATAAAATAAACATTTTCCTCTAAAAAAAAAAAATGACAGGAACTGATTTCCCGTCTTTAAAAATAAAAAAATTGTTAAAAGTATTGAATAAAAATACAGAATTTTTTGTTTAAGAAAAGTTATTTTCCCCCCATGAAAAATAAAATTAAAAAAAAGGTTTCCCTTAACAAAATTATCAGCTTTTTGTCTTAAAAAATAGAAGCAAAAAATAAAAACTATACATTTTCTTTGTAAAAGAAAATTAAATTCCACTTATCCGCCTCCAAAACATGGTCTCACTTAAAACAAGCAGCAGTTCAACCACCTGAGCAGCAGGTAGGAAACCTGGGTGAGGATCTAGAAACCAGAAACTCAAGTTTTCAAGATTTTCACTAAATGTATGTGAAAGACAGCAGACAGTGAAATCACCACAGAGAGAAATCTGCAGTTTGACTTTTTCTGACTTAAAAGCTCCAGAAATCAGTACAGAGAAAAACCTGACTGGTCAATCTGTGTGAAATAGATTTTCAAAACACTAAAGATTAAGATTAAACAGGTTACAGAGAGAAATTAGAGGCAAAATTCATGTTGGGATTAAATGAAATCAAAACTTTCAATGCAGAACCTCAAATCTTTTCTAAACCCAAATCCCTTCCTTCTCCATCACACAGCCTCCATGACCAGCCGGGTCCAGCGGCGCGACTCGGACCCAAACCGGGTCGCCGCGGCGACGGAGCGGCACTCACAAGTCCCTGCAGGATGCGGATGGTCTTGACGGCGTGCGCCCATTTCCTGTGCAGGCTGAGGACGGTCTTCATGGTGGCTTCCTAACCGCGTGTGTCCTGGTTCAGATCGATGTGCGCCACAGCCTCCATGACCACATCTGCACACATCTGCAGCAGCAGCAGCAGCAGCAGCAGCAGCAGCAGCTCTCTCCCTGCCTTTGACGTAAGCGGGATTCTGCTGGCCTACATTCAGCACAAATCCCACCGTCTGCAGGAAGTGGAAGCAGAGACGCTCCGACTTCTGGGCTGCGTTCAAACGCTCAGCGCAGGAAAACTCCAGCTCTTCCCACCACTTCAGAGGGAAGTTTGGAAACTTTTACAGCACCGCAATTCAGAGATACAAATAAATAAATAATTAGTGTTATTTATTACTGGTATTGCTAAGGTGTTGCTGTGGTGTTCTACACTCTACAGCAGGGATAAAACAGATAAAATATAAAAACATTTCATGTTAAATGTCTGATTGGTCCAAGAACACAGAAATTTAAAAATAAATAACAAAAAAATCTACAATTTCTTTCTCTGAGGGCCGCTCATTTAGAGTTAATTTAAAATGTACTATACCTTCTTTTATTCTAACAGCTGATTTTTTCATAAATAAAAAATTAAAAACACTGATTTTATTTTTGCTTAAAAATATTTTTTCTTTAAAATTATTTATGTTTTAGGCTTAAAAAAGATATTTTAAACAAAACTTAATATTTCTAAGTGAATAACTTTTTAAATGGCTTCACTCTCTTAAAAATGCAGTAAGAAAATGGACCAAAAATTTAAAAAAGATCCCATTTGACGAGTTTTATTTAAAGCTCAGAAATGAATTTAAAAAATGTCATAATT
This sequence comes from Poecilia formosa, assembly GCF_000485575.1. Classification (NCBI taxonomy): domain Eukaryota; kingdom Metazoa; phylum Chordata; class Actinopteri; order Cyprinodontiformes; family Poeciliidae; genus Poecilia; species Poecilia formosa. Next base: position 435,964 of record NW_006800329.1, read on the forward strand.
TGGTGAAAAACTGATCCATAAAAGACGATATATTCAAAACGATAAGACAGGCATTTGGGTCGATTGGTTTTTAGTTGTAGTAAAAGTTGTTTGGATGTTTTTGTTGTTTTATTGTAATATTTCTTTAAATCTTCTTCTGTATCAACCAATGGGATCGGGGGCCACTTAAAATCCATCAAGAGGGCCACAAATGGCCCCCGGACCACACTTTGGACACCCTGATATAAACCAACCTGTATTTCAGATCAACAAATCAATGAGTCATTAAATATTACATTGAAAGTATCCAAACAAATTAAGGTAAACGCTTAAATATAAAATACAAAGAAAGTCACAAAAAATTCTCTAAAATGTGTTTTCACCAAGTTTTGTAGTATTTAGCAAATATAAATAATTTTATTAATCCTAACTGACCTAAAATAAGAAAAATGTAATCTGATTTAACTTCAGACACTGAGAAAAAAAAAAGTTGGTTTATCTGGTTTCAACTAAGTAATGTTTTACAGATTTGGGCTTTTAATCAGACATTAGATTATATTTTATTACAAAACTGTTGCGTTTACATATAAAGCAGTTTGAAGACGCAGATGAATAATCTGAGAATAAATCAGCGAAAGCTTTTCCTCTGAATGTCGAGAGTCATTACATAAACGTTTCCTCTGATGAGGATCAGAATCACAGGATGCGACTTAAACTAATTATTTACAACAAGAAAAAGAACCAGGAAGCTGCAGAGGAAAAAAAAATCTACTCTGGGTTTATTTTTAGACGCCACATAAAGACATGGATAAAAACCTTCAGATATAAAAAGGAAGCAGCGTTATTTGAAGAAACTCTCTCTCTGAAGCAGATGGACAGGAAATGCTAATGATGCCCCATGCTAGCTGTGCTAACGCTACAAGCTAATGCTACAACACGGATGTTTGGAAGCAACTTAAACTCCAGCTTCTGCTTTTTGTTCTTTTAAAGTTACATTTTGAACACAGAATCCATGTAAGCCCTTTAGAGTAAGGCTTAACTGTTTATCAGATTCTACCAGAATAAAAATGGTATTTTCAGAGATAAGGGTAAAAAATACATAAATTAAAACAGGAAAAACTGGTGGGAATTTAAGGCTCAGTTAAGAAAAGTGAGTAGCTCAGAAAGCCCCAGTTATAATCCCAGGCTTTTTCCACTTATTTAATGAAATCATAAACAAACAATTCCCACAAAAAGGAGGAAAATTCCATATTTCGATCCCTTTAGATGGGAGAACAATAATCTGTCAAATTCAGGTAAAACAAGGAGCTGTGTCTTCCTGCAGGAGGCGCCAAAAGCACTAAAACCAAACCACACAGTGGATGTTTCAGAGCGCTGACTCACCGTTACAGAAAATTATGAAACAAAGTCTAATTTTATCCACAGAACAGATAAAACTTGAACAAGTCAGCAACCTAGACTCAGCATAAAAACCAAGAAAAACATTTCTGTGTCTCATTGAACTGAAATCAGATCCATTTTGTTCAAACCGTTAACAGAAGCAGCTTTTGTAACAAACTCAGGGTCAAAGGTCAGATTAGACGACTCTGCTGGACAATACAATCTGAAACTAATGTTAAAAACTAAATTAGTCTTTTTTTAATACTTTATGACTTCTTTCCAGAAAAATCCCAGAATCTAAAATCTAATGGATGCTGGGAGAAATGTTGTGCAGTGGCGCCCTCTACTGGAAACAAAGCAGCATTACACCATGGATTTTAAAATGAATAAACAAAATAATGAATAAAAATCAAAATTTAAATACAGAACAAATTCAGTTCTTACCTAATAGAGATGTAAAATAATTTAAAGAAAAAAACTGAAATTTTTTTATGACCATAAAAAGAAAAAGCTACAGAATAAATCAGATACAAAATTAATCTTTGTGAGAAAAAAAAGATTTCACATCTTTTAATATCAAACAGACATTAGCATCTCATGAGATATTTGACTCCTTTTAAAGAAACCGCAACTATAACCATCAATTTAATTGTTTTTCCCCTCATAAAGGAAAAAGTGATTTTAATGTCTTTATTGCCTTTTTATACCCTTTACATGATATCTTGCTTGCTGATTTTAATAAAATAAATTTCTTAAGCATGCATTTCCCCAGATAAATTATTCTACTCTTCCTATGAAATCCTTAAAATGTCGCAGGTTTAAAACATTTAATCTATTTGTAAAAACTGGAAAAATGTAATTTGGACTGAAATATCCTACACTGATTAGTTTATTTTTTTAAATCTGCCATTTCAAACCCTATAAATTAAATCCAGTTGCTACTACTGTGGTCAATTTTTACTTTTTATGGATAGAAACAGAAAAAGTGCCAGAGTTTTTAATTTTAAAGCAGTTTAACACATATTGCTGCCCACAGTCAGCCAGCTGGCTGAAAAATCTCCCTGTTTTTCCTCATACTGGCAAGAAAACACTAATTTGTCTCGCTTGAAACGCATCTAGTCGCACAAAAACAATCAATTTGAAATATTTGAGTGTAAATACAATAATATTGTAACGATCTGGTATATTTATACTCTAATTTATGTAGGGATATCAAACTTCCTTCCCACCGATTATTAAAACTCATACTTGTGACTTCTAATAATAGAAAGTTACAATTTTATTTAAGATAGGTTTTAATTTAAAAATGCCACCCTAGGTGAGGCCGAGTTGTAAAAATGTTCAATCTAACTGGTTAAACTTTGATTATTAGTTGATTAATACACAGTTTGTCATATAAACACCAACATAATGTTCAAAATAAGTTTTTTTTTAGGTTTAACCAAGAGTGGAAAAGTTCCTGAGGATCACAAACTGTGTTTTAATGAATGTTAAGTTTTGAGTAACTGGGTTCAGGTTCAGGCCTGGAGCTGATTAATAATCCGTTAAAAACGGTGGAACAGCCCTTTACTGGAGCTTCCAAACGGACGCCAACTTCGGCGCCGTCCTATCAGCAGGTGCGGCAGGATGCAACAGGCTTCAGTTGGGATCCATAGGGGAAAAAACCCGAACATTCCCGGTTTTCTCCCCCTAAAAACAGCCACACGAACCTCTGTGGCCGCTCCAGTGTCACTTCTACTCCCGGTGGAGGTTTATAACTTCAGTTTGTTTTAAAAACGGAAGATACTTACGGTTAAATTGCGGGGCGTAAATCTTCTCAGAGAGAGCAGGGCCCCTCTGTTCACAGGCATCACGCACTTTGAACCGTCCCGGACTGGTACCACTGGTTTCCAACCGAACTCCCTAACTGGATGAACGTTTCCGGGTGGCACGTCGGCCAAAGTGACGAATAAAATTAGGAAAATACACAAGTTTAAAGATTTTACAGCCACTTCGGCTTGACTTTAAATCACGAACTTCGCTCCCTAAAAAAAACATAAAAAAAAAAAAAAAAATAGTGCCGAGGGCTGTGAGCTCGAGCCGGACTGAACCAACGCAAGCAGCGGCGGGGGGTGACGCCTTCACAAATAGTCAGGATAAATCCACTCCGACGTGAAAATCTCCTTATAACCACACTATTAAATCGTTTACCTCATCATTAAATATTTCATAACAATTAAAAACCAAACCGGAAGAATAAAAATGCATTTACACGAAAGATGTTGGCGTCTTTAACACCCGGTCGGATGGAGTAGTCCGAATTTCCCATTGATTTTTAAAGCTGTGAAGCTCCCAGGCGGACAGAACAAAAAGTATGACACAGGAAAACGACATCTGAGCGTAATTTATCTATTTTTAGACAGACTAAAAATAAATCTGCATCACAGACACAATGACTTTTTACACTCCCACACATCAAAAAATCCCAAACTGCAACATCTAGCATTCAAAGTATTCACACCCCTTAAAACTTTTTCACATTTTGTCTGGTTAGAGCCACAAACTTCAGTTTATATTATTAGGATTTTATGTAATAAAAGGAAAAGGTTTTTTTTATTTAAACAAATGTTTATAAATGAAAATCTGAAGTTTGTGGCATGCATTTGTGATCCACACAGATGTTCTTTATCCAATCTGACTGACTTAGAGATATTTTGCAAAGAATACTGGCACAAATTCTGAACTTTGTGTTGGTTTATTACATAAAAACTAAATAAAATCCATCCAAAACAGTGGTTTTAAAGTGAGAAAAAAATTTAAGCTCAAGATATATTAATATTTCATGAAATTATGCTAGAAATAAGTTCTCTCTAAAACTATTTAGAATAGTTTAAAAATAAAATGTAGAGTTACTAAACTATTAATTGTCTCTGTAAAATGTTAAAAAATTTATATTACATTCCAAATGTAGTTGCTTTTAAATTATATATATGTATAACAGCTTTTATGACTTATTTTATCTTTTTTGTGAATAATTGTACAAAGTCTTTGGTGGAGACGTCAATTCAGACCTTATTAGTTTGATCTTTTGTGTGTTTTGTTGTGCCTAATAAATATGACCTCATCATAATCTTCTAATACAACCAAACCAAATTGTTTCCATATTCTGCCGCCACAATGTCTGAAATATAAAAGGAGGCTATAAGTCAAATTATCCAGGCAGATAAAGCAGGGATTGTCCCAATTATAAAATCAGGGATTAGTCCATGAAAAGAGGTTCCCAATTAACAACAAACAAAAAAAAAAAAAAAAATGAATCCAAAGTCTAGCAGATGAATCATGGCTGCAATTATTTCAATTTGAAAATGAAGGATTATTTCTGACTCATAACAAGCAGATTGTTTTTATTGATTTTTAAACCTTTATCCCATATAAATATGATTTTTTTTTGTCATTTACTTTCAATTTTTTACTTATTCTATTTTTATAGCAATTGTTTTGTTTTTTTTACTTAATTGCATTTTTTTCTTTTTAGTATTAGTACTTTGTAATTTTTGTATATTTTTTTACACTTTTAAAAAATTAAACCATTTACTACATATTTTATATCTTCATATTTTTACTTTCATTGTATAGCTCACTTTTTTCATAGTGTGTTTTAATTTCTATTGTATATTTTATGTGAGTTGAATCCAGTATTTAATTTTCCAACTTTTCAGTGGACAGTTGGCTCCTAGTATTCACCCGGTTATTGATCCCAGCCGCCCAAAAATAGCTAAACACCTTAAAACTCCTTTAAAACGCTTATAGCTACCAATTTTAATAGTACAAACCTTAAATATATCTTGATATACATGAATTCACAGAGTGGAAACCGTCTTAGCTAGCTAGCGCTGCTACAGAAGCTAACAACAGTCTTCCTCATCTCCACTGTTGGAGTATTAGCCAATCAGCATGAAGCAAAATAAAAGGCGCTCCTGAATTGGCCGTTACAAAACGGGTAGCCAATAGCATGTCACGTAGCATTGTACCTCAGTGTTCTAGCTTCGAGTTAAGTTCCACAGAAAAACCTCAATACGAACCCGCAAATAAGGGAGGATTCACTGTTTAATAAGTAATAATACCGATAAATTATTTTATTTTTAGCCTGTTTTGGCCAGAACAATCAACTTAATCTCAGCAGTTTAACTTTCTTGATAAGTAAACAGCTGTTTCAGGTTTTAGCTGCAGTAAAACAACATAAATAAGCTAATTTCAAAACAAATGCAGCTCTTCTGCACTTTGGACACACCTATGACTTTTTTTCTGGAAGAGGAGTCAGTGTGGTAGAAATAAGCACATTCCAGGGCTGCTGAAAAATGTCAGGCACAGCTCAAAATAGGCCAACCTTATGCAAAGCAGCCTCCCTGACCTGAATTATTTGTGAGACTGAGCCATTAAAACAATGAAGCTTTCTGGATCTGACATGTCTCTCTGGTTAATCATCATCCTGGGTGGGGGAGAGCAGGAGGAGGGGAATCTGCAGGAGAGAGGAGTGTTCAAAAATGTTGATAAAAAAGGAAAGAAGCAGACTGGGAAACACCGAGTCACTGATTCTTTTAAATCCATGTCAGCACACTGATTCTGCTTTCTGAATCAAGGTTTGAATCATCCGGTGACAGGATTATAAAACGGCTTCATTAGAAGGTAAAACTAAATTTTTCATTAGTGGAGAAGCTTGAAAATAAAACCAAAGACAGAAAGACTGATGCTAATCTTCCAGAAGGAAGTTAGCAACATCCATAAGATATGATCAGACCTAAACTAAACAAACAGAAGGAAGTTTACTGGATTTCAACAGCTGGTCTCCATTTTACACCAGATTTCTATCTTTAAGATTTCCCTAAAAGAAGCTTCAACAATCTATAAAGTTAAACTCAAATATATAAGGATGAAAATAAAAACTGCATTTCAGTGAAACATTCTATACAAATTAATGGCACACAAAGTGATTTCAAGCACTATTTTTTGTTAATTTTTCCAGGTAAGGCCTACAATAATACAAACGTTTTGTGGAAGGAAAAAGTGTGATGTAAAAAGGCTCAAACCTGACCTTTATATATTTCACAAAGAGGGTAAGCCACAAAATGTCATTCCTAACGATGCTGAATGACACAGGGGGAAGTATCAGATTAAAAATGGAAAGTTTAGTGGAAGGAAAAACTGTGGTAGGAAAAGGCTCCAACCCGACATGTAAATGACCTCCTTCACAAGGATAACAAGCCACACAAGGTTATTGCTGACAATGCTCGTTTCAATACAGAATGCTGTACCACAGTACGCAAATGGAAAGTTTAGTGGAAGGATAAAGTGTGGTAGAAAAAGGCTCCGAAACAACAGTTGTTCTCCAGAATATAAATTACATCATTCACAAGAAGGATAAGCCACAAAATGTCCTTCCCAACAATATACACTGATCACAGAACTCTGTACCAGAGTATATAAATGGAAAGTTTAGTGGAAGGAAAAACGGTGGTAGAAAACAAAGACTCTGACCTGACAATTGTGCTCCAGAATGTAAAAGACATTCTTCACAAGGTGAATAAGCCACAAAAAGTCATTGTAAACAATATTGACTGTCCACAAAATGCAGTATCCCAGCTTACAGGGAGAAAGTTTAGTGGAAGGAAAAAGTGTAGAAGAGAGGACAAAGAATAAATGACATCCATCACAAGGAGGAGAAATCAGAAAACATTTCCAACAGTGCTGAATGATCACAGAGTGCTGTATCTTATTTTGAAAGTTTGGTGGAAGGTAAAAGTGTGGCAGAAAAAAAGCTGTGATATGACCTGAAATGACATCCTTCACGCAGAGGATAAGTCACAAAATGTCACTGCTAAAAAAGTTATAAAGTCCTTTATCTGTTACTACCAATTTTACAAAATTAAGACTTTAAATCTTTAAATGCATCAATTTACATTTAAATGACTTTAAATGTAAATTTGTTTCTGTAACAAATTTACACAAAATTTCCCTTCCAAAACTAATCACTGAAATATATTACTTCAATATTTACTGATTTATAATAGGGAACATACTGAGAGATGTGACTGAATTTAAACTATTTGCATCAACACCATTTAGTTCTGTTGGTTGGGATTTTACTCCCTGTGGTCGCTGCATCATAAAACCACAACACTTTGTATCCAAATCAGAGTTTTTAACCACATAAAGGTAAATATAGTAAACCTGGTTTAACTACATCAGTCCCCAGATTAGTTTACCATCTTTTATTTTTCAGCTTTTATTCGTATTAGATCAGGCAGCTGCTTCAAATGTTTAATTCTGATGGAGCAAACCAAAACAATAACAGCTTCTGATTTATTGCTAATATGGAGGAAGAGACTAGGATTAAATTAACGGTGGAAAAAGGAAAAACACTGAGAAAATTAAAAAAAAAAATAAGGTAAAAGATTTTTGGAAAAAAAAAAAAAACACAAATGAGAAAAGGTGCCAAAAATGAAAAAAAGGAAAATGTGGAACAATTTAAAAAAAAAAAAAGGAAAAGGTGAAAAATTTAAAAAATGGTAAAAGGTGGAAAAATTTTAAAAATAAGTTAAGGAAAGAAAAATGGGCATTTAAAAAATATTAAGAAGAAAAAAATTAACAATGATATATACAAAAAAAGACAAAAGAGGGGGGAAGGAAATATCCAGTGTTTACTTAGAACATATTTTAACGTTACTCCATAGCAAACATGCATCCGGATCTATAAGCTGAATTTGACAAACATCAAACTAGAACCAAAGCTGCTGTTCATTTGGTGAGATTTTAAACTCTGGGTAATAAATAAAATCTCTTTCACAGCAGCTGCATCATCACAGCAAAGCTTCCTGACCCGAAGCTCTGACCCCATGTTGACCCCTAAACATGGAGGACGCTCACTCTCCAACGCTCAGCATGTGAAACGTACCATGGTGATGGCGGAGAGGCTCCTCGACGACAGGCGGCGAAGGTACAAGTACTGGGCTTCTCTGGACCAGCAGAACTTACGGCTGGACTTGAGCAGGTCAGTACTGGTCTGGTCAGAGCAACCCTGGTCCCTGAGCAGAAGAAGAAAAAAGGGGTCATGAAATGATTATCAGAATCATAGTAGAGCCAAAATTAAATAAACACATCATGAAATAAACGTACCAATAAATGTCACATTAAATATCAAGGAATACAACTTTTAATCATTTTTATAAAATAAGTTCATTTAAAAATATTTATAAGGATGTTTGTCCTTCCAAAGGCCGACAAGGATAAAAATATTTTTTCTAGATTTAATTTAAAAGTTGGTTTATTACAAATTTTTGCTTCTAAAGTAAGAGATTAAAAAAAACTTTTCCATCATTTTTATGCTAATAATAAATTCTACAAACACCATTTTGAGTTTATTTAGCTTAAAATGTGATAAAAATCTGAGAAAACCCAACATTGCAGTTATTGTCACCGATATTATAAAACTGAGCAGAAATCTGTTTGTATTTCTGGATGTTTATGAGCCGTTGTGACGAAGCGCGCTGCGGTCCTCAGCTTTAAATTTTTAACGACGCTTCTGAAATATTCAGAGGGAAAGTCTCAGCGGCCGGACTGTCAAACTGTCAACTCTTCAGTCTGAATCACCCAACACTTCAGGATCCGCTTTTAGAAAGTCCAAAACACAGTTTGACCTTTAAAACCTGCAGCCAGACCAGCATCTGCCTCAGGATATCATTATTATTATTGATCTTTATTGTCTAAAAGTAAACTAATTTAGTAAACATCAGCTGTGATTTGATGATGGAAGACGTTAAACGTGATAAGAACAAAGACGTTTCTCGCTCTTTTCTCACCCTGACTAACCGTGAGCGACATGTTCAGTCCTCTGCCAACATGGCTCTCCTTTCCCTCTCCAGGTTCCCATGGTAACGGGTCCCTGAATAATGGCTGGTGCTGCCAGCTATGCGCCCGCAGCGGGGAGGATGTGAAGACGGTCGGGGGTTTCTGATGGTGACGTTTTAGGAAAACAGCTGCTGAGACGATCCAGCGAAACTCATTTTATTGGTTCATAACATTTTCCTCCATGTTGGTCGTGGCGACGGATTCTTGATGATTTACATCAACAGTCCACAACGACTAGCCTCTTAAAGATATTATCATAATGTCACGACTTTATCTTGGTATCTAACATTACAACTTTGTGCTGGTAACCTTACAATTTTATTTAGGTACGTCTTTTTTGTATAACTTTATCCTAACGTCGCAACTTCGTTGTCTTACAATTTTATTCTGAAAATATTACAACTTTTTTTCATGATATAATGCATAATATTTTTGTAACAAAGACATTCTGGTAATACTATGACTGTCGTACAACTATTCTCATATTGCGACTCGTAATACTTTATATTACGAGTTTTAACTTGTAATACATCTATTGTTGTACAATTTATTCATGTAATATTACGACATTCTGGAAATGTGACAATTCTCTCACATCACAACGACTTTGTTCTGGTAATACTACGACTATCATAAGAGTATTCTCATATTTTTACGATATTCTTGAAACATTATGAATTAATCTTGTAATACGTCGTCATAAAATTTATTCTTGTAATCTTATGACACAGTTGTAATACTTCTTTGTTTTGCGATTTCTCATGTCACCATGACTTTATTCTAAATGTCTTGCAGCTATTTTCACCTCATTACGACTTTATACTTCGACCCACTCCACTGTCCGCTGCAGTGCATTCACTCCTAAAGGTTCGGACCGACAGGGGAAACGAACTCTGGTCCGTTTAAAGCGAACCGAAACTCTCCGGTGTGAATATGGGAAACCAGATCATTGTTCTCTGGGAACGGCTTAACGAAAGTCAGAGGAGTTTGTTGTTGTGTCATCATGTGTTTTCTGGATCCAGAGAACGCTTTAATCAGACATTTTTAATGAATATCTTGACCTTGAATACCAAAAGTGAGCGCCGTCTCAACCACATATTTTCTTAATTCCTCTTGCAGGTGGAGTTTCTTTTTAAATTAGTGTCCTGTGTATCGGAGCACAAATAGGCCGATTCAGACTGAGGTTTTCCCCTCTGAGAATAAAACCGCTCCAACAGAAAACAAAAGGTCAGTCATCCTGACATTTCATCTCCGTTTGCTCCACTCAAATAAACCTGAAGCAAAAGTATATTAGATTAAAAAAAAGATCAAATCAACCCAAAGGACTGGAGAGAGCTGAACTGTCCTCCCGTGACTCAACAGCTGCAACATTTAAAGCAATCCTCATTTCTGATGCAACAACATTTCCAATCGGTTTCTGCTCGTCAGACTCCAACATTCGGGAAACTGAGCAGAGAAAAGACCTTGGAAGCTTAAAGAGCTGAACTCTGAATGCAACAATGTCTCCTTTTGCTTCAAAATATTCTGTTATGACGCCTGGAGGCCAAAACGACCAGATTTTCAACTCCTCCTGCTTTCAGTTCACTGGACCAACAAAGTTTGGACTTTAATCCAAAATATCAACAAAAAGCTCAATTTTCACAAAAAAATAAAACACCCGTTAAAACAGATTTCTGGTTAGAAGCAGAGTTTTTTGGGGTATTTTCCAAGTTATAAGTCAAGGGTGTTCAAAGTAGGGTCCGTGGGCCGTTTGCTGCCCCTGGATGGATTTTCTGTGGCCCACCCGACCAAAACTCAAGAACAAATTCAACAAATTAGGATAAAACTACAATTTTAAATTGAAATCTACTTACAAAATTGTTAGATGCAAACAAAGTGATCATCTTTTCAAGTTTTCTGTTTTCTTTCTGTTGTCATGGTAACAGACAATTTACGCATCGACTTGTAATCTAAATGACAGATTGATGCATCCAAATCTGCTTTTAATTGTTGTATTGAAACAGGAAGTGTTGTCAAATAAAGACCAACTTAGATCCTGTTTTTATTGATGAGAAAAGATGAAATTAAAATCGAGCCCAAAATAAAAGGTTTTTCATTTTACAATGAAAACATGCTAAAATAATTTGAAGTTTTGTATCTATTGCCTCAAACGTGCAAGAAAAAAAAAAGATTTTTAATTAAAATAGTCATGCTTCGTCTATTGTTAAAAGAAAATGGATTTACTTTAACTGTTAATTATTTTAATTAGTTTTTTTGTTGGTTAAAAAACAAGAAAAATCAGAAAAGAAAAACGTTTTTGTTGATTTTAATCTTAAAAATTACATTGTTTTGACCAATAAATGATTTTGACCCACATGACAAAATATTTTAAATTTTAGCCACTTTCTTTTTTGGCAATATGGCTGCAATATAGTTTAAAATTGCCATCTTACTCCAATATCTAAGATGTTTCTGAAAGTACGAAGCACATAACGTAATATTCCAGGTTCAGCCATAAAGACTCGATTCCCTTGATACACTCAGTTTAAATATAATGTATTACAGTGGACAAATTAACACACAAAAAAAGAGAATAATAATGATCAGTATTTTTCTTTTCATCTTCTCTTATTGGTGCTGATGTTATTTTTAAAGCTGAAGTCTTAAAGGTACAGAATCCACCTGTTCCTTCCCTGATTACCAAACACTGAATCTTTTCTGTCTATTTGTGAAACGTCCATCTCACCCCGGGGGTCGCCACAGCTTCCTGCCCGGCGGCATCAGCTCCCGTTTGTTCAGCGGAACGACCCCCATGGCCGCCTGCATGATGGTGATGAACTTCTTAAACTTCATCTTCTCTTTTTTTAAATCTCTCCTCTAGCATCTATCAGACCGCCGCTGCCGCGTGTCCATCTCGTTTCCTCTCATCTCCCCGCGTCTGACTCATCAGATGTTCCGTCTCCGCGCCTCACAGCATCCGCTTCTCCATGGCAACGAGCCTGGGATCCAGCGCGGAGGTCGGCGACATCCCCGCCGCCGCTGCTGACGGACCAACGTCCTTTTGGCTTCTCCGAGCAGGAAGCAAGCCGCCACGCCGTCGCTGGGAGCTGGGATGGCGTCACGCTTACATAATAACAACGGAGCGTCTCTGGGCATTACACTAATGAAAACGCTGCTTCTGCCGCCACCACCATCATCATCATCATCATCGTCGTCGCTGCTGCTGCTGTCGGAGCCGCTGGGATAATTGTGTTACTAAGCTCTGAAAGATCATGGAGGCTCCCCGCCCCCGCCCACCATAATCCCCCCCATCAAGGCTTAGTCTTCTCGCCACTTAAACAGCGACCCTTCAGCCGACACACCCCCCTCCATCAGCACAGCTACGGAACACCAGAAATGTCCAAACCTCTGATGCACATGTTCAGAGTTCAGTAGTAACCAGTTACATTTACTCAATTATATTTGTTTGAGAAAAAAAAATTACTTTTACTGCACTGTACTTCTTACTTTTACTTGAGTAATTTTATTATGAAATATTTCTTCTCTTACTTGACTAACATTTCTAGATTTTCTACCCACTGAATGAAAAACAAACATGTTTTAACCAAAAATTCACCAGACACAGACCTGCAGCAGGTGGTTAAAGTTTCTTCAGTTTTTTTTATTAAAGAAACTGATTTGGAAACATTTTATTTTTGCCTGATTTTGAGTAACTTTTTACCAAATACTTTTTTACTCTTACGTGAGTAAAAATGTGTTACTTTTGGAAGTAAGCCGTCGTCACTCAGCAGTAGCCAAGTTTCCATTACAAATGTGACCAAATTTTTATGATATTGTGCGTTTTCACAATTAAATTAAAAACGCAGTTAAAAATCACATAAGTGATTTAAAATCATGCGGTGGTCATTTCTTAAATTAGATAAGGAAACCTTTTACTTTAATTTCTTGATAAGCTAACATTAACTCACCAAGATAACATAAGCTAAATTGTAATAAAAGATCAACTAAGCTAAAATGTGCCAAGCTGTTAAGTCAAAACCAGCTCAAATATATATAAACCTAAAATAACATGAGTTAAAATAAGATAAAGTAAAATATGCAAACCCATGATAAGCTAAGGTCATAAGATTTACAAAGCTAATAACCTAAAACAAAAACATAAGCTAAACTAAACTGTGATAAAAAAAAAAGGTGAGTTAAGGTAAATTTAACTAGAAGATAAAAATCAAATTAGGATAAAAACAAGATGAAAAAGCAAAGCTATGCTAAATCAACTTAAGATAAGGTTATCTAAGCCAAAGTAAACAGAGATAAGCTAAGCTAAATATGAAAGCAATGCCAAAATAAGCAATAATAAAGTATATTATGATAAAATAAACTAAATGAGGTCGTTTCTTTGCTGGTTATTTGCATGTTCGTCATGAATCATGACTTTGCTTCATGCCAGGATTTTTCTTGCACAATGTTCAGAATCAGCCTGAAGTAAAACTGGAGCCGTTTCATCAGACGGAACCACCAGCCAAGAATCTGCTGAGGTTTGTTACAACGTTTGGTCCCGACTTCCTCAAACACACACCAACCTCAAAAAGTATAACTTCATGATCTTTTCCTGCATTATTTCTGTTTATCCTTTTTCAAGCATAAAGTTTTTAAAGATAAACTTGTGTGTCGTCTCCTGATGTAAAGTCAGCAGAGCCAGATTAATAATCCACCATCCAGTCTCCAGATGACAGCAGATATGCGCGTCCTGGGGGTTTAAATAATAAAATATTAATCTATGTGCCCTCCCGATGAGATGCCAGCTAATGCAACTCCGAATGGGATTTATGCTCGACCAGCCTGGGCCTCTGGATTACGGCTTTGGATGGTGGAGCCACGAGAGCTGCTGCAGATTTCAGAGCAGGAAAACAACAAAAAGGAGGAACACCATCAGTACAACAGGGGGGAACAAACTGAGAAAGTGATCGTCTTCATGTTGACTTTTTAGGAAGTTCTTTAATAAAATGTTTTCATCTAGAGAGTTTCTGCACCTCGTCATAATTTGGGTGTTTTCCCATCATTTGGTTCAATTGGGGACAAAAACTGCAACATTTGCTACATTTTCAGCTGCTGTTCTTTCACACCGAGTCAAATGAACCAAATCCTATAAAATACCTGTTCCCCTCCTCACCTGTGGGGGCGCTGCACCAAGAACCACTGAAGGAAATGACACGAAAACCTTTGAAGAAACGTAAATGTAAACCAAAACGGAACGGAATCAGATTTTAGCAATTGGAGGATTTTGTTTTCCTCTTTGGATAAATGACAAACCATTTCTCCTGCTAACGCTAGGCTAATGTGTTTGTTTTGGTTGTATTTTCCCAGAATACCCTGCGCTGTAGTCCACTTCCTGCTTTTGGATCGGTCTCAGTCCGCTTGGCGTTCACATATGTATTCGAACTGAATCAGAGTTCACCCCTCCTCAAATGAACCGAACCAAATGAACTGGAGTTGGATTAAAGCGGATTAATCAGGACTAGTGTGAATGCATCCTGAAAAAGTAGGCAGACAATTTAAAACATTAAATTGTCTTAAATTTAATGTCTTAATTACTGCTCTGGATATTTCGTTTGTCCAGCAAATGGCTTTTGTTTTACGTATATATATTCCATTTAATTAAATTATTAAATTAGTTGGTGCTTCAATCATTGATTAATCACAACTAATCCGATTGTTTCAGCCCCAGAGGCATCAAAATTAATTATGAAGCTAAAAATAACCTAAAATGATATTTAAATGTGTTTTAACTGGTTTCATCTCCAAAATATGTTGCAGATGACTTTAATCATGCATTAAGGACTGAAGGCGTCAGTGAAGTTCCCATTATTAACTATAGAAGACGGCTGAGCGTGACTCAGCCCTGCAGCTAACTCCTTTGTCGCTGCATGTTCTGTTTCTCACCAACTTTCTATTTTTAATTCCTCAACCGGGTGAGCGAATGTGGCAGGAGTTGCTCGGTCTTCTTAATGCCTTTACATAAGCAGTTTGTTTCTCTGGCCCTTGTCACTTCCCCACGTGTCGCGTAGTGGCACGGTGGCGCCGCGTTCCCCCGGCCCAGGCCATTACGCAACGTCCAAATGCAGTGCATGTGCGAGCCAGATGGAGGGACACATGCCAGCCGCAAATCTGTGGCGGGAGCGTGCGAAGGGAGAGGGAGAGGGAGTGGACGAGGCAGATTGACAGGGAGCGAGCGAGCACATGCTCTGCACAGGTGGAGTCGGGATCATCAGGGATGATGGGCGGGAAAAATGTCTGATTTTTCAATCTGCAGGGACGGAAAAGTTGTTTTTTCTTTCCTTCAGCAGCGGCACGTCATGCAAGGAGATTAAATAAGCAACTTATCCAATGCTGTATCTGATCTTTCAACAAATGGAGCAGAAAAACCCCGGCATTGTTCATAAGAACGAGAAAAACCAGATTCTCTAAGCTGTGGATGTTAACTTCCTATTACGTCAGGGTTAACGATTATTTTAATAACCGATTAGTCAAATGAAAATAAGACTTTTTATTTCACCTTTCAAGCCTTTTTCTGCCATGTCAAATACATTAAAATATGCCAAAAACATATTTCAATTGCTTTTTAAATGAGGAAATAAACATTTTATTGCCTAAAATGCAATACAGCAGCATTACTTTAGTGATCAGTTGTAGTAAAGAAAGAATCTGCTTGACTTTATGACATGTATGGCTGATCTGATAATTATTTCATCGGTTAATTGATTAATGATTGGGTAGAAAAAGATGAAGCAGGTGAAGCTGAATCTGCACTTCAGAAGTTTGAGATATTTACAGAAAAATAGTTTTCTTTTTATTTGCTGTGGTTTCATCACTGCTCTGCTATTCTTTCACCATTTGGCCTTTTTTGAGTCAATTATCGATTCATCGATTACTGACTGTGTTGACTATCATTTTAATAATGATTTAATGAAAAATAACCCCATTAATAATTATCAGAGTTGATTTATTAATAGATGAAAATGAAGCATCAGAAATGTAGTAAAAGAAAATGATGTTTTAAACCATCTTAAAATAATTTAAATGTGTATAAAATAAAAAATATGGCTGAAATATGTCAAAGAGTTTTAAATGTTATCCTTCTGGGACTATTTAGTAAGGTTTTTTAAAGTGTAGTTCTTTCAGTTTACAGTGAGTTGTTTGTGTCTACTGTCGCCACATGCTGCTCAGGATGACGGATTACTGCAAATCAGTGAATCGATGAATTTCTTCCCTTGATGGATAAATTTACCAGCTGACATTTAATGACTGGACCGAACCCTGACTGCATGATTAAACTGGAACATGTTACATTTTGGATTTTTTTCTTTAATTATTTGGTAGGCCTGATAAGAAATTTTGCTGGACAATAAATCATCCCAGAAGATATGGCCATAATTTTGCTGTTTTAAGACCATTTTCAAGTAATTTAATGGCATAATAATGTAAAAACACGTTCTCAAAGATCAATAAACTTTAAATTCTACTGAATATTTAACTCGAACAGAAATAAATCATAAACAACATAATTATGAAGTCTCTCTAACTATAATCAGATCTGATTCTCTTTTGTTTTCAAACCGTCTGCAGTCTGAACGATCACTTTGCATTTTATCAGATTCTTACAGCAATGACTCGAGTTCGGCTTACAGACTTAACAGTTGTGTGTAATTCTGACCAGTTTGTCCAGTTAAAGTCTCTTTAAATTGCCTATTTTGTCAGTTTGGATGATGTAAACAACCCAGACTGTATTTAAAACTGAGTAAATTATGTTTAAGCTCAGTTTTCATTGTCTTATTAATACCAGTGAGATCTGCTCAGGACTTCACAGACTAAAATGTTTCTATTCAAAGGAATGCTTGGCAAACGCTGCCGGCTGAGCAGATGAAACACCTCCCTGCTGCGCTGATCCACAACAAAAACAGAGGGAGGATCAAACATTTTAGAACAAGTGGGCCTCTCTGCCCCTTTTTAACCCATTTAAAAAACATTTCTTCCTCTGTTCAATGGAAATCTGCAGCCAGCACTTCCCTGCCAGCCCACTTCTCTCTGAAATGCTCAGGTTTAGTAATCAGGAGAAAAGAAATTTGAGTCATTAAGCAGGTTCTCCAACCGGTCCGACCAATCAGCATGTAAACAACATCTATATGCCTCCATTACGTCACTAAAAAGGGTCGTTATGTTTGACAAAAACCCAATAAAAGCAATTACTAGAACTGAACGTCAACAGGTTGGGAACAATGAAGAGGAAATGGAAATAAAACTGAAGAAGTTCCAGAGATTAGAAATGATTAACAGACCATAAAGCTAAAAATAAAAGACTAATATCAGGAATTTAAAGGCCAACAGGAAGGTTTTCGTCATATAATCACATTTTCCTGTATTACTTAAAAGAAATAAAATGATTTGAGTCAAACAGGATCCTACCCTTTGGCTACTAAAGTGACCACAGCCTCACCTTTTCTTTTTCCACCAAAAATGCAGCCGTGTTTATCTGCTAATGCGCTAATAGACGAGCTAATTTTTAGCCTATAGCGCTTTTGCTAACTTTGGAAACATTTAATCTCACCGAGCTTCCCCCAGTTTAATTCTGAAGCGCTACTTTATTTGGCCATTTTGTAAACTTTTAATTGAATAAAGTTCAACATCTTTATTGAAGTTTTGGTTATGAAGAATCTTCAAGTAGCTAGACGTTTGTATTCGTGCCCTTATTTTGAAGGGGTGAAGACTGTTAAGGCAGTTCCATTTCCCCTCAATCTTTTTTTTTCTCAATAACTTTATTTAAAAAAAAAAAACAAATAAAACGGACAGTAGAGATCAAGATAACCATAAATAAAGTATCTAAAAGCTTTTGCTTCTGCTAAATACTTTGGTGGTATAGTGCGTTAGCATTAGCTTTTGCTAATTATGGTGTTGATGTAGCACTTTAGAGTTAGCATACTGTGCAGCAAAGGCTTAGAAAGATATAAATACTAATCATTGACCAAATTTAAAAAGATGTGGGTTTTTTAGTATTTCTTTCATAGAATAAACATTTATTTAGAAATTTTAAAAATGCAGTTAAATATTTTATAAATTCTGAACAAAATTTAAAATTTGTCATCTTTTTCACTGATTTAATTTTTTAAGAACCTAAAAACTTAAAATTGTCAAGAATTCTAAAAAAAATGAACTGCAAATATTTAAATATGTTGTAATTAAAACAAGAATGCTTTTTTAAACAAACTTAAAAACTTTCAAAATCCAAACAAACTGGTTTTCTAAAAAAAAAAAAAAAAAAAAGGGGGGGGGATCTTTAGTAAAAAACAGAAAGCTGAAAATATTTGTAGATTTTTTTAATCATCAGAAACTGTAAATTATGTTAATAAAATATTAAAAACCATTTTACTAAAGAAAGCCTAAATAATTATTGTCCAGGAACATTTTAAAGGCAAAAACTCCATTATTTTTGTAGATAATGTGCTTCACACTGGTCAGACTTTATTATACAAAATTATGATCATCTGCAGCGATTTTCCCCTCTAAAAGTCATAAAATAAAATTCCACATTTGTATTTTTCCTCATTCAAAACTATTATATAACTAACCCAGTAAATTGTGAATAATTTCCACATTGAATCTCCCATGTCTAAAACATTTTCTATCATTTTTAGTTAAAAAAGCAAAAGTATCCAACCTCAATTTATGCTTGAAACTTAAAAGTTAAACGGTTAAGAGAAGAAATGAGATCATTTCTTTGAATATCTCTCATATGAAAGATGTGAAAGTGAGACAAATAACCGGAGTTAAATATAGAAAAATGGTTGAATATCTTATATGAACCCCATTAGAGGTTAAATATAGTGGATAAGTGTCTGGTCATCTCATTAATAACACCTGAAGCGAACCTGCAGGCCACAGACAGACAGACACCGTTTATTCCTGGATGGACGCCAACAGAGCCGCGGCCTGGACACGAAGTGGGTCAAAACCAGCATAAATTAAACCTTTAATTCCACCTTAAAACGCACTGAAGGTGGTTCTTACACCTTAAAACCCTCTAGGTAAGTCATTATTTCTCGGTCTGTGTCGGTATTCTGATCCAACATGGCTGAGAAACACGGAGAAAAAAAAACACAGAGGCGACATTTGAGCGGACAGAACAGGGCGTACTCACCTGGCGAAACCGCGACTTTCTGCCGGTTCTGCCGGTCCAACGCAGGTTTTATCCCGAACCAACGGCCCGGGCGGGGAGGAGGTGGGCTAGGAAGGGTCTTCAGCTGGGAAAGATATCGGTGAATGTTTTGGAGAAGTCCATATAATCTCTTCCTGGTTGTGGCAGGTATGTGGGCGTGGCTTAGTGACTTCAGGTGTGCAGTTGAAACTGCAGTAGGTGCGGCTGATGGTATCGCTGCTCTGACTCATCACTCATTTACTGAGCGGGATTCAAAAAAGGCCATTTTCTCACCCAGAGGCTCTGCTGAGGAAAGACTGAACACGGATTTATGACGCATATTTTAAACTTGAAATAAAATCTTTTCATTCAAAATAAAAATTCATGTTGAAAACTAATGAACTGATTTCAGATTTTTCTTCTGTTTCTGTACTTTGAATAAAATCCACAGGAAGTCCTTAATGTTTCTATGTTTGTCTGATTTTATGGAACATATTAACTGATCATCCGTAACAGAAAAACAACAATGGAAAATTGTATTTTATTTTATTTTACTATATTATTTAACAAATTAAATAACAGATACAGCAAAAATGGATGGATGGATGGATGGATGGTTTGTTTAATGGATAGATGGAGTCTATTTCCCTCTGTGACCTTTGACCCCTCCCTCCAGTGCTTCTCCAGTGGTTGGCTCAGATCTCCCTGCTGGGATCAGACCAGGTTCTGCTCTCCATCAACCAAACCTCCTCCGTCCCTCTGGGGGTCCTGTGGAGGCGCCGCGCCTCTTTCCCTCGACGACGAGATCCAGGAACAGATACGGAGCACAAATCCTGCGGAATTCACTCGGACAGGAAGTTGGACTGGAGCAGGAACGCTGTGAGCGCTGAACAGGAAGGAGCAGAGCCGCCTCCTTTTCCTGTCAACGGGTTCTTCAGCATCTGACCACGGTTTGTCTTCTGCCTTTCACACACACGCTTCTCTCAGCTGACAACAAGGCGGAAAGTCACTGGGACACACTACAAAAACACAAAGTCTTACCAAGTATGTTTCTAGTGCAAATACCTTAGTGTACTTCAAATAAAACTAAGCGAACTTACAAGTAACTTTTCAGCAAGAAAAAAGTAAATAATTCCTTAATATTTATGAATAAGTATGAGTTCCATTGGCAGATTATTTCATTTATAATGTGGGAAAAATGCTTTGTTACAAGTGAAGTAATCTGCCCCGTTACCTAGCAACCCCAGTGGAATTCTGCCCGTCCCCTAGCAACCAAAGCCTGAGCAACACAATATGTTCATGACATTTGTTTGCACAAAGTTATTCTTAGGTAATAAAATTTTAGTCTGGTTACTTTTACAACATTGAAAAATATCTTGTTACAAGTGAAAAAATCTGACGGTGGAAATTTAACTTTTTAAAATCAATATTAAGAAATTACTGATTTAAAACAAACATGTATCTTGCTGAAAAGTTACTTGTTAGTTTTGTCTCATTTAAAGTGGATTAAGATATTTACATTAGAGACTAGACAAAAAATATTTGGTAGGATTTGTGTTTTTGCAGTGCACTTCTAATAATGACTCCCTGTTCTACTATAAGAAAATAGTATTGTGAAATCAATTTTACTTAATGTAATTTTTTGGGCTTAGTTTCCATTTTAAGTCTATAAAATGTTTCTCAACAATTTCCTACCATACTATGTATTTAGGAAAATGTAAGAGGCTGGTGTGACAAAGTCTGTTTTTGAGTAAAACCTCACTGGTTCTTTTGTGACACAAAAAAAGTATTGGAGGGCCAAATTTGTTCAAATCTTGAATTGTGGTTGGGGGCCACAAATGGCCCCCGGGTCACATTTTGGACACCTGAAGTTTCACTGCTTTTTTTAAGTCACTGCATTAATCAAAGAGGCCCTGAATGTCCTATTACTAAATCTATATAAAACAGGAATATAAAGGAGTTAAATTAATAAAAACAGTGGTTATTAGTAATTTATCAACTAGTTTTTAAAATAAAAATAACCCATTAGCATAATGCTTGGTACTCACAATTCAAGTCAAGTCATATTATAATTTCACGCTATAAAAGATGAATTTCTCTGATTATACGAGCAAACAAAACAAGAGATCACAGATAAACAGACTTTAAATATTAATTTATTTTCCAGAAATTTACAATTGTAGTCTTAAAAACCACAGAAAAACACATTTGGTTTAAACAATATGTGGACTAAAGCCAGACAAAGACAAAAAAACCCACTTTTTACATAAAATCCAAATTTGGTTAAGGTATTTTAAACAATCACAACTTTTATTGGATAATCAAAAATATTTTGACAATGTTTATTACTTACTGTAGATAAAATGAGACTGCCTGTAAAGTGTTACTATGACAACACAGTTTGACAATTTAATAATTAAAAACAACGTTAAAGGCTCCGTCTTGATGAAAGTTCGTACAACATGTTGCAGGAAATGAAAAACTAATATTTGTACTACTGTATTAAGCTCAGACCTATAGCATTTGTAGCTAACAAATTAGCATTTCATGCTAATGTTTACCCGTTACGTTCAAAGCAATTTTTGGACATAAGGGTGTTACCATGGAGACTTACCAATCAGTTAATGTCACAAAAAAGTACAGCTGTGTTCAGATGCTACCAGGCTCTCACAGTAACAACTACCACTAAACAACTAAACAGTTATGCTAATGTTTAGCATGCTAACAGACTAACATCTCCAAATTAAGGAAATTAACACATGGTATTATTTATTCATCCCTGAATTTTTATATTTAACTTCCAAGTAGCTAAGCAATCTTATATGGTCCTTATTGTCCAGGTCTATCTGCTGGCCAATCAAGCAAAGTAATATCACTGAACTAGCTTTTGGGATCTTTAACGGTCTTGGCAGGTACCAAGTTCTGCTGGAAAATATCTGCATGTCCATAAAGCTTTAGAAGGAATCACAAATTTCTGTAATATTGCTACACAGCTGGTCTTTAGAAAACCCAGTAGACCAACACCATGGCAACCCAGACCATCACCAACTGGAAACTTAACGCTGGACTTCAACCTTTCCATCAGTCTGAGACCTGCCAAGTTCAGGGATGGTAAATGTATGGAAAGTATCTCATAAGGTTCAGGAAATAAAATGCTGCATCCCAGGAAGTCGTAGGTCAGTAACCGGTAAGTCACAGGAAAAATGCTATTTTTTTCTAGAAATGTGTGTTAAGTCCAGGAAAGGTGCCGAGAATATTTCAGGATAGAGATATGAAATTATGTGATGGTTTTCAGGACAGCATCTGATAAGCTACAGAGAGGCCTTAGGCCAGTAACTGGTAAGTTACAGGAAAGTACCAATGGCTTTCAGGAAAGTGCCTGGTAAGTTCCATGAGAGATTCTTGGGAGGTGCCTAGTAGGTTCCATGAAAATGCCAGGATAGCGCCTGGAAAGTTCCAGTACAGTACCTGGCAGTTTCCAGGAACGTCCCTGGTAAATTCTAGGAACAGTTCCAAAAAAGTATCTGGTACGTGCCAATGAAGTTCCAGGTTGGTACCTGGTAACTTCCAGGAAAGTCTCAGCCCAATAACTGGTAAGTTACAGGAAAGAACCCGATAGTTTCTAGAATTGTTTCTGTTAAGTTGCGAGGAAAGTTATAGGAACATTCCAGGACAAGTTTCAGAAAAGTCTTAGGCTAATCACTGGTAAGTTTCAGGCAAGTATCTGGTATTGTCCAGAAATGTATCTGGTATGTTCTGAGAACATTCCAGGTTGGTACCTGATCCATTCCCAAACCAATAACGGGTAAGTTACAAGAAAAGTACTTGTAGTTTAAAGAGATGTGCCTAGCAAGTTCCATGGAAGAATCCTGGGAAGTACCAAGTAGGTTCCAAGACCATTCCAGGATCCTGCATAATGGGTTCCAGAAATATTTTAAGCCAATAACCGATAAAGTTTAGGAAATTATCTGACAGGTATCTAGCAAAAGTCTCATTGAAGCCCCTGGTAAGCTCCAGCACAGGAAGTAGTAAGTTCAGGGAAAGTTTAATCAGTATTATTTAGTGCTATCAAAAGCTTTGCATGATACTGTAAGTGTAGGAGAGCACAACCCTTCATTGAAATATGTTATGCAAGAACACAGCAGTCCAACCTGCACTGTGGTACTACAGGTGACAGAATCGCCTCTGAACATAATTTCTGGGAAAGTCATTCCTGTCCTCAGGGATCCAGCCGCTGAGAAAGTTGCATATTTACAGTAAAACAAAGAAAAAGAAGCAAAAGAGAACAAAGTGAAAATTAAATATTTACTGCCAGCACAGTGAACAACAGTGAGAGGAAGAAGCAGTGGCAGCTTAGTGTTTTTTTTTTTGTCAGAACAGTGGATCTCAAACCACACAAACACCTTCTATTAATAGGATAATGATGGATCTACAGTGATTTGGCACATTGATGGCAACACAGAATGACGATGATGGAGGCTCAGAGTGACGCTGGCAGGCGAGAACCAGCATGTTGCTGCCTGTAGTCTTAAAAGTTTGCTCACAGGTCCTTCCTCACTGGAAAAGAAAAATAAAACATCATTCTTATTTAATACTTTTCAGGAAAAACACAAATGACAAAAATAGCACCTATTATAACCACCTGCCTGACCCTATGCGTCTCATAACTGAACTTTTTATATTTATTTAATATTTATTAATGTAATTTGTCACATGTAAATTCTTGGCTTTTGTATGTTCTGTTAAAAATTGTTGCAAAAATCCTACATTATCTTTATAAAAATAAAATCAGTTTTTACAAACGTGCATTGTCGCCCCCTGGTGGCTCATATTTGTTCCTACACATTAGACATTCCCTGCTTTTAAACATTTTCAACTTTTAACTCATCAATTCTGGGTATTTGTGTTATTTTATATTACAAGATGGCTGTTTTAAAATAAAAATAAACCTTAGTTTATTTATTGTATCTTAAAACTAAACAGATTAACTGTAATAAAGTATTTTCAGTGTTTATATAAAATTTTTAATGATTTGACATTTTTAGTCATACAATTTCTTACAGGTTATTAGATTGTTTATGATGTACGAAAATATTTACTTTGGTTTCAAATAGATTCAAAACTGGAGGAAAATAAACAATTAGGTTCAATTTTTTACCCAAGGACATTATATAAATGAGTTTATGTGAACTAAATGACTTTTTTGCGTCTGTGTTCCAGTTGTTGAATTTCTCTGTGTTCCTCCTGAGCCTCTGAGATCAGATTAACTCGGACGTCTGCTCAACACGGGCTGGAAAACGGCGCCATATAAGCCCGAATGAGGATTTGATGGTTATGTAATTCACTGAGGTTTTCCCAGGCTGGAGAGCAAAAGGGAAAAAGTCTGAGCTGAGTCACTCAGGCTGGACGATGACAGCGGGAACTTTTGACCCTTTGAAACCACAACCATCAAGTGGGAAAGTATTTTAACGATGAGACAAATTGCATGAGAGTGATAAGCAGGAAGATGAAGTTGTGTCATTAGCAGTAACATCTCATGGCTGCAGGGGAGTTTACTTATCATGAGTCACTGAGTGTAATCTACGGGTTTCTATTTCTGTCCCAGAACGTCTGATGAAGGGAAAACCGAATCCCCAGAAGTCCCTCAGCGTCTCCAGTTTAAAGAAGAAGAAAAACAAGTGAATGGAAATGTTTGTAGATGTAATTTAATGCTTACATTTTTATGGATGTTGCAACACAAACGAGTGATCAGCTCCAGCTGGGTCGCCTGGGCGAGTCTGTATGAGGCTGAAAATGTATTAAGGCCACATTTTGTAAAGAAATGTAGGATGTTATTTAAAAAAAGTGGGCAGTTTAAAGGTGTTGGTGATAATCTTTGATAATCAAAGAAAGGAAATATTAGAAGCTACACCGCCTACTAAAACAAAAAAAGGCATTTCAGAACTAAAATGTTGGCAACTCCTTACAAAAATATGAACTTTTTCTTCCCTGTGTAACAATAAACTTTATATTTTAATATTATAAATAGACAGTGGTGGGCACACTTCTGCTAATACGCCAATAGTGAAGCTAATTTTTTGTTTAGCGGTTTTGCCAACTTTCAACACGTTTAGCACTTAGCTTCCAGCAGATTAATTTTTACGGATATTTTCTTGGATGTTTCATAAACTTTAAGTAGAAAAAAAGTTCAACATCCGTGTTTAAATTATCGACGGTTAAGGTTCATTCAAGCAGTTGGACGTTTATGTTCACGCTCTTATTTTGAAGGAGGCGAATGCTGTTTTAGCAGCAGTTCCGTTTCCTCTCAAGTTTTGTCCTGTTTTTTCTGCAATAACTATTTAAAACAGGAAACTACACAACAAAATAAAAAACGAACAGTTGAGAATTAGATAAACATGTAATTATAGTGCATGTTAGTTATTACATAAAAATTTAATTGGTGCTCAAAGGTTGTAGTGTTTCGAAGGTAGATATGATTTAAAGTTAGCAGGTTAGCATTAGCTTCTTCTAAATACCGTCTTGGTGTGACGCATTAGCATCCCAGCATTAGCTTATCCTAAATGTTTATGATTAGAGCTTTCTGATTAACACAACAACAAAAAATCATCATTACTGCACATAGCTTTTTAGCTTTGGAAAAAAATTCTAGATTTTATTTATGTTTAATTGACTTTAAAAAAGTTTTCTTGTGAAAAATTATGAAAACCTGGCATTTTTATTTCCTCTATTGAAAATTAACAGATTTCTGGTTGCGGTGCGACAAATAGGGGAAGATTTAAGGGCTATGAATGCTTGTGCAAGACATGCTAGTAATAAAACTGAGATTTTTACAAAAACAAATCCAACCTGATGAATCATGAGTCTACATTTCCCTTCTTTCATCAAGTACAAGTGATAATAAATTATGTTGAATTTGATTCTAACTGGTCAGCAGTGTTGCATTTAGCAGAAAGGAATAACGCAGATGTATTATAAATATTGTGTTTATTATCAGTAACTTGGAACCATTTAGAGTTGTGGATAAAAATGTTTCATACCAAGTAAACATCCAACTCAGAGTCTGATTGGCTCCTGCTGAGCGACGGCAGCGGATCGTCCAGAGCTAAAGTGGAGCTGGAGTCCCGGCGATCGTCACTGGTACAGGAAAAAAACTATTTTAGATTTTTATGCACTTCACATTTTCAGAGTTGAATAGTAACTACTTATATTTACTCAATTACTTTTACTTGAGTAATTTTATTATGACGTATTGCTATTTCTGAGTAAAATTTCTGGATTTTCTACCCACTGAATGAAAACAAAAATCCAGACAGACACACAGCTGCAGATTTTGTTAAAGTTTCATAAGTTTTTTAATTGAAAGAAACTTATTTGGAAACATTGATCAGTTATTCAATACTTGAGTCGAATTTTCACCAAATACTTTCTCACTCTTTCTAGAATAGTTTCTTGGATTAATACTTTTTACTTGAGTGAAATGTTTCGATACTTTACCCACCTCTGTGCATTTTAGGGGAAAATATTTGCTTTAAAACAAATTGTTGTCACTTTAGATGCAAAACGTCTTAATGAAATGATTCCAAAATTATTTCACATCAAATCGGATGCATTACATGAGGTGAACTGAGTTCAGTATTTGGGGTTTTCATATCAGGAAACAAAGGTTTTTTTTTCCTGTTATTGTTGAAAACAACAGGA
Organism: Poecilia formosa; assembly: GCF_000485575.1. NCBI lineage: Eukaryota > Metazoa > Chordata > Actinopteri > Cyprinodontiformes > Poeciliidae > Poecilia > Poecilia formosa. The sequence continues at coordinate 463,070 of NW_006800329.1, forward strand.
TGTGAACCTAGAAGGTTGCCATGGAGACAAAGTACCTGTTTTCAGTTTCCTCTTCGTCGTTTCGGATGGATTCAGTCAGAGCAGATTTGGGAAGCAGATCTGGTTGTTTGGAGGAACTATAAACTGTTGAAACACCAGAAAGTGAATCAGAAGGGATAAAAAAAATAAAAATAACATTTAAAAAAAAATGGATGTAAAGTTTAATTTACAGTTTCCATCCAGGTTGTCCATGCTTTGCGCCTTCTTCTCCTCCTTCTCTTTCTGTGTGGACAGAAACTCCTGAGACGCCGACTTCCCTGCATGGAGGGAACTCCTCTTCCTCTTGGAAGACGCTCCTCTTAAAGCTGATGTCATGGAAACGGAAAACAAACTCATGAAACACAAACAGACTATAAACGGAGGATAAATAAAGCAGAAAGCTAAACTTACGATGAAGCTTCCTGAAAACAGTCGTTCCCATGAACTTTAAAAACCTGTCTGCGTAGAAACCGGGCCTGTGGACCGACACGGTGTCCTGCAAGCAGAGAAACGGTCAAACCAAACATTTAATCTGTGGGTAAAACAGAAGCACAGGTTTACAAACCGACCCCGTCGTGAACGAGAGCCTTCCAGGAGTGCTCGACTTTCTTAATGAACCTGGAAAACAACAAGAAAGTTAGAAAAGATCAATCAAATTTAAACAGAAAACAATACAAAGTGCCTAAAGATCCATTTTAAGGGATTACAAAAATGTTTTAAATGAAAATATAAAGGAATGAGGTCTGAAATGATTAATCTGACGAATCATGATCAAAATAATCAACTAATTTAATAACCTATTAATTGTTACTCAAGACATTTACTGAAAGGACAACCAAATGATTCCATTAATTTTTCCTCTGCTAAAAAATATATAGTATTAACAATGATTTAATGTAATTAAAGCAGACATTAAACCAACAGTGAAAAACTAAGATGTTAAGTCAAGCAGAAAGAGCTGAGTTCTTTCCAAGTTTATATAACTTCATATATTTTTTTCTGATGGAAAACTCAAAGTTTAAGATTAATCTCAGAAATTTTGTGGAGACAATGAAATTTATGAGATCCAAAAGTCAAAAATTTGCAAGAAAACAATGTAATTTTGATTAATGTCGGAATTAGAGTGTTGAAGAAAAAGTGAAAATGTCAGTTTTAAAAGTCAAGTGGAAATTTTGGTATTTTAAGGACCAAGTTGCTAGAAAAAAACTGAAAATTTTGAGATTAATGTACATTTTTTTTCTTTAGAAAAAAAAAAACTTGGAAACATATCGGTTTGAAAAGCAAAAAAGACTCAAATGTCCAAGTTTCTATCTTGAAAATTTCTGAGATTAATCTAAAAAAACTCTAATTTTTGGTTGAAATGTGCTCCTTTGTTTTCCACCACGGCCCTAAAACGCTGCGTCGTGTTTTTTGTGTTACCTGTATGACTGAAGAATATCAATGATTCCCAAAAAGATGAGCAGGTTTTCATCTTTGTGTTTGGCAGGAATCCCACCCAACCTGGAGAGAGCAGAGACGATTATTTAAACACATTTAATCTCCAGCTTGATTAGAGAATAACTTTTTAATGAGACGTTTGCTGACGTGTCGTCGTCTGCGACCGGTTCTGGGTCCTTCAGGTTCCCCTGGATGGACTCCAGGGCGGTGGAGTAGAGGACCTTCTGTCCTCTCCTGCTGTCGCAGCGGTTCCCTCTGCTCAGCGGCTTCCTGTCCAGCACATGGACGCCCAGCAGCAAACTGTAGTCCATGATCTTAAAGCTCTCCAGGACCTGAGGGGACAGAAGTAAGAACTGAAAACCAGCTATAAACGAAGACTGAGGATTGTTTTGAGTCATTGTAGATTAAAATAAAATATATAAACATTTCTGCCAGAAAACAGAAATTTGCCCCCCAAAAAATAAAGTTTTTAGTTTCAAAAGTTTAAAATTTTCAACTTTTGCAACTCAGAAATTTTCCAAAAGTCAAAAATTTTCCATTTCTTAAAACCAGAAGTTTTCACGTATTTTTCTGAAAAGTTTGAGATTAATCTCAATTTCTTTGTCTTTTTTTGTCCAACTAATTTTTGACTTTTCAAACTTTGAAGTTTTTGTTTTTTTCTAGAAAATGTCTTGAGATTTTTCTTCTTTTTAAATCTACAATTTTCCTAAAACAGCATCATAAATTCACAACTAAGACATTCACCACTGGTTAGCCATTAGCATGACACCAAAGATTTGATTCGTACTTTTTATCTCAACAGCAAACAGTTGTTAGCTTGACTCTGATTAGCCGTTAGCTTGACTCTGATTAGCCGTTAGCTTGACTCCGATTAGCCGTTAGCTTGACTCTGATTAGCCGTTAGCTTGACTCTGATTAGCCGTTAGCTTGATCAGAATCTAGTTTATTAGCCATGTTTGTAGCCATTAGCTTCTGCTAAGACAGTTTCCCCTGTGTGTGTTGAGACGTTTTTGATCTTTAAAAATAAGCAGTTAGAGTCTCTAGAGGGAATCTGCAGAATTCAGCTATAAGCAGGAAGTTGTGAATATCCACTTTAGACGTATGCACTGAATATTACATCATACAGTTTGAAAAAAAAAATCCTTTACAATTGTAGAGATGTGACTTTTTAAAGTATTGTTTGAAGCATTTCTATCTTAAAAAGATAGAAAATGGACTTTGGGATTCATGTAAGCTGGTATTAAAGTTTAAAAAGGTTAAACCAGAAAGTGCAGAACGCTGTAAGCCTCTGAACAAAGAGACTCTTAACACACAGACTGATGTTCCACACAGCCGACCAGTTAGAGCTGGTCAGGTGCTAATCCTTAATCAAGTGGCCATTGTTGTTTCCGTTAGTGAAACAGACAGAAGCAGAGACGTCGGCTCAGCCTGCTGCTCTGCTGTGTTGCGTAACGTCATCAAAGTGGGGAATTGTGCGGCGATCATCGGCTTAGCGAGGAGCAAAGAGCGAAACCCGCTGAGGACCGATAAGTTGATTGAGACTCAATTTCTTTGAGTGTTTGGCCTGATGGAACAACAAGCAAGTAAAATGATAGTGGAAATAAGCTCCAGCTGCTGATTCACTAATGAATATTCCTCTGTAAGCTCAGATTTATTTCTATTAGTGATCAGCTGAGCAGTTAGCATGGCTGCCTGTGCTCACAAACCTTCATTTCTGTATTTTAGGACCACATGATCTTCAGTTTACTGGAAACATGAAGTTAAAATGTAGATTCTGGAAACTTCTGCAGGTTTTCCTACTGCAATACGATGCAACACAGCCACTGTTATGACTTTGACTAGGCCTTTCTAACTAAAACCACTCTGGCTGTTGGTTTAGAGCTGTTGTCAAAAACTGTGCTGAAGTACAAAGTATCCGTCCAAGAAATGACAAAAAGTTTTTGGTAAAGTTACTCAAGTTCTGAGTAACTTATCAAATTATCATTTAAAGCTTAAAAACTACATCTTCAGATGGACCAAAATATAAAGTTAAGGGGAAATTTTGGTATTTTAAGAACCAAAATGACAATAATTCATATAACAAAAAAAATGTTTCCAAATCAGTTTCTTTTAATAAAAAACTTAAAAAACTAACAGAAACTGCAGGTGTGTGTCAGGTGAGGTTTTAGTTAAATCACGTTTGTTTTTCATTCAGTGGGTAGAAAATCCAGAAAGTTTACTAAAGAGTAGAAACACTTCATGATAAAAAGACTGAAGTTAAAGTACAGGGTGGGAAAATACACATAATGAGACTAATGTCTCGTATCATAGAGCTAATATTTTTTCCATTTTAATTCCTTAATAAGGAATTATTTATTCCCAACAAGCTCCTATGTCTTGCTGAAAAGTAAGTTTTCTTTTATTTCACGTTTACCAAGATATCTGAACTAGAAACTAGACCACACTTGGTCAGATTTTATGTTTTTGCAGCCATGAATTCAGTCCAGGAGTTTCCCTTTGATGCTGCGCTGGAAAAACCCTTTAGCATCAGTGGAGTTAATATTTATGATTATCGCAGCTAATGTTTTAGTCAGAATAAAAACACAGCCCAGTTTAGGCAACAAATAAAAGTTGTTGTCTGAACAGGCACCTTTGGTTTAGTTTCTAGTACAAATATTTAAGTTCACTTGAAATAAGACAAAACTAACTTATAAATAACTTTTCAGCAAGTAATAGGAGCTTGTTGTCGTCAATAATTCATTAATATTGATGAAAAATAATCAACCAGTAGAACAAGACATTTTCCCAAACAAGTTACAATTTTTAAATGTTTTACTGGGAGATTATTTTACTTATAAATTATTTTCATCCATATTAAGGAATTATTGACTTAAAACAAGCTGAAAAGTTTTTGCTTTATTTCAAGCGTATCAAGTTATTTCCACTAAATCTAACATGCAGTGTTTCGCAGTGCGTCCTGCTCACCCTGCAGTCCCTCTGCAGCGTCTTCATCAGGGCGCTGTAGGTGTCCGGGTCGAAGTAAAGCCCGTCCTGGTGCATCTCCTGGAAGTCCAGGTCCTTGAAGGTCGGCGAGTTCTTCACGCGCTCCTTGCGTGAAGCGCGGCGTTTGTAGGACGAGCCCTTCAGGTCGTACTTGAAGTGCATCTTCATGGCTCGAGGCAGAACGTTGTTCATCACCACCACGCGAACCGTCACGCCGCCGCACTGGATGCAGTACAGGCCGTAGAACTTGGGCAGCAACGTGCGCGGGTTCTGGTTCAGATTCTGATTCAGAACAAACAGGGAAGACATGGAGACACGGTGGAGTTTAGTTATTTTTAAAACAAGTCTTTCCCCTGAAATTCCTTCATTTTTCACTTAGTCAAATTAAAATAACAAATCTTAAAGATAACCTGATTAAATATAAAATACATTTTTAAATGACTTTATTTAAACCAAAGAAATGCTACCCAGATCCTTCTGATCAAAGTTGTATATGTAATATGCATAACTCAATGATTGTGTTTATTGTACATAACTTTGTTTGAAATTCTGATGTTTTATGCGAGAATGAAATAAAAGTTGGTTCTGCACCGTCTTTACGTGCTGCTGAATCTTAGTCTTATAAAAATGTAACTGCATATAAAATACATGTTTCTATTAGGTGGGAAAGTTTAGTACCATTTCATATTTTCTCCATTTGTGGACAATCGTTTTTCTGCAGTCAAAGATTTAGAAATGATTGTTTTTCGCTTGTTCTCATCAGTAATTTTGATCCATTCATTACAAATTGCACTTTGAGCTCTTCTGGCCTACTTCAAGTTGTCACAAGGGTCCTATTGAAGGGATTAGTTCATGCAAGAGGTTTAATGGGATTTATTATGCAAAATTCACATATTACAAACTTTTTACACTTATTTGGCCTCTGTTGCTTCTGAAAACATCCAAATTGCTTGAAAAACCCACCCAGGCATTTTTGGTGTCAGGAAAATGATCCGTTTCAAAAACCTCCCGAATGTAAAGTATCAGCAGGCACCACCCGTTACCTAGCAACCCCAGGCAAACTTTGTCCTGTTACCTAGCAACCCCAATAGAGTTCCAGGATGCTTAGTCAGCTGGTTTTACCTCTGTATGCGATGCAACATGGCTGTTGGAAGAGACAAGCGTTTAGATGTTAACTTAGCATCCAGAAACCACTGCTGGTTATGCAGGAGGCTCCACTTCTGCTTTTCAAAGATGTTCAGTTGTATAATTGTGCATCTGTTTGCAGCCATTTTCACGCAAGTGTTAAAAGTTGAGTTAGGGGGCGTGGCCAGCAGCTTATTTGGATTTAAAGTGACAAGTCCCCCTAAAACAGCTAAAATCTCATTTTCTAAGATTTATTTTATGCTAAAATTGTAAAAACATGTTTTGTAGGCCATAGACTGATGCTAACCTGTTCAAGGAAGCATAATAGTTACACTTTAAAGCATTTATTTCAGTATTTCTTTTCTCTTAACAAATAAAGAGAAAAAACTAAAACAGCTTTTAGTTTTTATTCCGGTTAAATATGTGATCTAGAAGATTTAAGTGTCAGAAAAGTGCAGAGCGCTCTGTGGGAAGACGAGCATCTGATGATGTCACTGTTGGGAAACGTGTGACTCAGCCACCCACCATGTAGTAACCAGGAAGCAGCTTCTGCAGAAACTCGGCCTCTTTGTGCTGCACCGTCTTGATGATGAACTCGTCGTCGCTGGTGAGGTAGAACCAGGAGCTGCTGGCGCCGGGGTTGGACAGCTCTATCAGCGGCTCCTTACAGATGGAGTACTGAGACGCAGTGACGCAACAGTCAGACCGTTTCGCAAACAGTTACACGGAAACTCACATCACCACGGTGACGAGTCAGTTTGACGTTGTGGTTTCAGCTCACCAGATAGTCGTCAGGCTTGATCCCAAACAGCTCCCTGAAGTAGCGGAAGGCCAGCGGCGCGTACGTTTTCAGCCGGAAATCTGGGAAGTGATGCGCCGGAGTCAGGTTGCTGCCTTCACTGGAGATGATAGTAATAAGAAATGTTAGTTAACTGGTGACGCTGTTTGAACAGTCAGAGGGTAAACCAAGCATTGCTAAAGTGTTTTCTGACATCACATTTCCAGAAAATGTCTGACCAAGAGTGACGGCTTGTTTTTGTAAAATTAAACCAACACCTTGTGTAGACGTGTGTTTTCCTCCATTAATTTGTTCTATTGAAAGATTTAAGTTTCGGCAACAAAAATGTTCAGAAATATTTCTTAAAAAGAAACATTAAAATGTTTTTAATGTTTTTATCTTTTTTAATCTTTTTCAAAATCTCTTTCTCTTTCTCACTGTTTATTCCATGTCGCATGCTGTTTTTATTTTAATTATGTAAAGCACTTTGAAATGCCTTGCTGCTGAAATGTGCTATACAAATAAAATTTGATTGATTGATTGATTGATTGATTGAAAAGTAAATTGTGCCACAGTCACTGGCAACCATGTTGGTAATATTTGTACAACTGGAAACCAGCTGGACAGAAACTATAACATTTCATTAGGTTGGAGTTAAACCTTTCACTTTCTGCTCTTGGCATCACCCAACAGGTTTTCAAATCATTAGATCTGGATAAGATTATGGCCAAATATTTCATTTTGACTAATAAAGTTGATTTTCCACATGGTGAATAATTTCTCCATATATTATGGATTATTATTCAGCTCAAACACCGATTTTCATTTTTCTGACAGAAAAACTAGATTTCTATCTAAAATGTCCTGATATTTTGTTATTGCACACTAAATATTCATGTCAGACACAACTGTAGTGTATGTGTAATACAAGTCCCAGTAGTATTTATTAAATTATGCATTTATGTTTGAGATGGTAGGACAGAAAGTCTTATTTGTACCTCAGAGAAACAGGAAGTTTGATCTTTTAGAGGCTGTATCTCAATTGATTTGTTTAAAATTATTTTGCATTTTTTTCCTCCATTTAATGATTAGACACAAATTAACAGGCAGATTATTTCATTATGAGACTATCCACCAGCAAATAAAACATTCAGTTCATGTTTGACCAGTTTGTATGCTAATCCATTCTACATAAGTGATAAACTTCTTCAGAGTGCAGCCACCCCCACAGGATGTGCTGCCCTGGGTGGTGGGCCATTTCACCCTTAATAGGTTGGCTAACTGAACTCAAACTATTCTCAATTTTATGAGGAGAAATAGTCAAGTCTCCATTTTCTTTCCTGGATAAACAAAATGTGAGACACTAACTATCTGTTATTCCACTAGTTTCTGCACTAAACTGAAATTGATTTAGCCCCATTTACACTGTATGTAAACATTTACCTGGGTAAGAAGACGGTTTCTACCATGGAGAAGTCCTGCATCAGAACATCTCTGTCGGGTTTGGAGCTCAGGTTTCCAACAGCATAACCGATTCCCAGCTGGATGGCTCCTTTCAGGGCCTCTGGTGTGGGCTGACAAACACATTTATAAATTTAAAAAATAAACTAATTACTTCTTTCTTGTCTCCACGCATAACCTTTACTTTTCCCCCGTCACGAACAGGCTATATTTAGCATGTGTTAACATTTGGTCTAGTTAAAAGTGTCGGATTAGCACGTTCCCCTCGGGATAAATCATGTTAATGACTCTGTTGACTCCCTCAGCTGCACTTGGCTTCGTGTTAATTAGCTTGTAAACATGTTCAGTGGTGGCGGTGACCTCAGAAACAAAGAAATGCACGGATGTTTAACCACTTTCAGCCTCACCCTGAGCGCGTGGTGTTGTTTGGAATTATGCTAGCGTGTAGCTGCTAACTGTTAGCACCACTTGCTAACTGAATGTTGGTGTAAATAGCCTAGATCCATTTCTGGGAAAAACACAATATCATGTTCCTCTCCACAAATACTGGACTAGTTCACCGTGTAATCTGATCATATCTGTGTCAATTTGTTTGCATTTTTAAAGTGACACCCATCTATAGCCTGCAGCTTTATAAAGCTAGCAGCGTTTTAAAGCTAGCTTGAATGAACAATAAGGAAATAAGAAAAAAAAAAGAAAGTTCTTGACAATATTTCACATTTGACAAACATGTAAAATATTGAAACTCTACAAAATTATTAGCTTTTACTGTAGTGGACAACTAAACTTATTTAACCAAGAAAGAATAAAGCAGACATCTATATTTCTTGCAAGTGCTACTAACAAATAATGAAATGTAATGTTAGCGCTGTATGGTAAGATTTAGGACTCAAAATAATTGAGGGAAACTACATTTGATTTAGGGCAGTTCATAGATTCAACAAAGTTTGGAAAATATTGTTTTTGTGAGATTTTGATGGTTGAAGTTAGCCTAATTAACTCCTAAATTTTTATCCTGAATGCTTCAAAAACTCAGTTAATTGGCTTAGGAAACCCCCAACCTCCAGAAATATTTATCTGACCTAAAAGGGGAAAAAAAAGACAAAAAAATAAAACATAGATCACCAGAATACTATAAAATTAGGAGTCAAGACATCAAAAGTCACCAGTTTACACAAAGTTCTGCAATCTTGGTGAAAAATCTAAAGTTATTTACATACTTCCACTTTCAAAACCAATTTTAACAAGATATTATGAGGTTGCTTGAGATTAGTTTTGAAAACCAGGATAACATCATCATTGTAAATTATGCCCAGCAGGTCAATTATTATAATGGTTTTGTAAAAATATTTCAGACATTTTGGCTGTTTTAATGATCATGCAGTTGCTGCAGATTACACCAAAGTAGAATATATTAACATTTTCATATTTAAATTTCTAGTTTAGCTAGTCTGGAGTTTTTCTGCACTGTACTGTGTTTTATTTCTGTTATTCTTTTGTTCTGTCCACTTTCTTCTGTAGCGGCTTACATTTCTCACTTGTGGGACTAATAATGGATTATCTTATCTAATAAAAGTCTATTGATTGAAATCTTGTAACTAGAGTAAAGTGATCTCATCGTCATGGCTAAACCTTTTAAATATTTTGTTCTGATACTAAAACATTTGCATTGATAAACGACTCTCACATGAAACTTAGGGAGAAAGTTGCACCTAACATTTCAACATTAAAAATACTGTCAATAATTAAATATTTCTGAAATAGTATTTTAAAAATCAGAAGTAATTTGACAAACGAGGGGATTTTTAAATTTTTTTTTTAGGGGATTTTTAAATTTTTTTTTTACCTTTTTGTGATCCTTTGACGTTTTAGAGGTTTTGGTTCCTCTTCCGTCCTTGTCGACCGTCTCTGTTGACATCTTTTGGATTTAGAGAACTTAATCAAAGGGAAGCTCGGCTGTTCTTCCTCCAACTTTCACTGACTTCCTGTTTTATTTGCGCTCACTAATGAATGAACCAACGATGCACAGCTTTATGACTAATGGGCTTCATGGAAACTTCATTTCCCCAGCTGGCAGCTCCTGTAGAGAGAAGACATTTGCATGAAGATAATTATATCAGTTTGTAGAAACCAAGAGATGATCATTATTTTCCTTGCATGGATCCTGACCATCTACAGGCTGTTCTGTCTGAGCTGCTCCGTCACTCTGAGGTACTTCTCAGTTTTTGTAAGCCTGTAGCTCCAGAATCCTCCACAGTAACCCTTGGTCCCAATTAAACAGGATTGTAAAACCTGTTACACACACAAAAATCTCCCACTTTCATAACAATGAGCAGCAATCAGGGCTTACAGTTTAGATCCTGAATTTCCAGAAACGCAACCCGGGACAAAACAAAGGTTTGTTCATGACTGAGAAGGTTTCCACATCTCTGCATTCTTGGCTCTGAAGGTTCTGGGTTCAAATCCAGGTTCTGGATGAGGTCAGCATGTTGGAGAAGAGAAGCTCTTTTCGACTGGCCTAGCAGAAAAAGCTAAGTATTCATGAATAAAACAGAAGGAGAGAAGTGGTGAAGTTTAAAATGAACTGGCTATTCAGTGCATCATAATTTGTTTAATGTTAAATATTATGTTTTCCATGCATGTATTTTACTCTTGAACTCTTAAGTTTCATTTATTTTTTAACATTTTGCATCATTTTTGCATAATAGTAAAGGAGTGAAAAGAACCTGTAAGACAGCAAATGCTAACATCTACTAGCTAACAACTGTTTTATAAGTAAATAGTGAGTCTTAACATGTTTATAGTCCTGAAAATTAAACATCTGGAAAATCTTCCAGGATCATATTTGTTTTTATTTCATTCACCAAATCCACACGAGTAATTTCATAGTAACCTAGCATTAGCTTAGCTAACTAGCATTAGCTTAGCCAGCTGTTTCCTGTAGATTCAAAGCTGAAATAATCAGAGCAGTTTTTTATATTGTAAAAACTCAGTTCAGTTTGTTTTATCTGGAGCAGAAATGGTGATCTGCTTCATAAGACAGTGGAGCTACACTCTTGAGTTGGATTAATTATTTAATTAGGTAAAGTTATTAGCACTCTTATGCATTACTGAACCCAGATTATATTTAGAAAAGCCCATTGTTTGTAGTGATATTTCTTCTTTTTCCAATTAGTTTTAGAAAATGCATAAAACATTTTTCTGTAGTTGCACCAAGTTGTTTAAAAATAATGTGAAATACAGTGATAATTTCTACCACTTTTCACTGTATTTTAATCCCCATTTAACCAATTTCCAGCTGCTTTTGAATTGGCTACAAACTCTTAGTTAAACATAATTCTTTAACAAACTGCCAGAAGTTATGAAACTTATTTTTTTTCTACTCATTTGTTTTGTTTCTTTTGGTGTCTGATGCAAGAGACACTTTCATACTCAACAGATTTTAAAGCCATTTATCAGATTAGATGTTTTGGAGCCATGAGTAAACCTGCAGAAAGCGGCACAGACGACCAGAGAAGCTGTTTATTTTAAGGCTCTGCTTCAGGATGTGGTTTTGTGGTTTTGACTCGAGGAGGCGAACTGGGTCGAGGAGGTCGTCAAGAAAAAGATCAACGTTTTTCAGGGATCTGTTCTCACAGCTTGACGTTAGTTTCCTTATTGATATTCAAGGCAGAAAAACCTGACGGGAAAAATAAACCGTTCATAAAAACATGACCCAGCAGCTGTTTTAGGTTTCTGGCTGATGATTTGGTTTGTAGATGGTGTAACAGATTAAGAGGGGAGTCAAAATTAATTTAATGATAAATAAACAACAACTTACATATGAGGAGACATATGGAGCAACAGCAGGTAAACAAACAGGAAGCAGAGAATCAGAGAGGAGGTTAAATACTGGGAGCTGATTGGCCAACAGGATGCAGGTGTGGGGAGAGAGAGAGAGAGAGAGAGAGAGAGAGAGAGAGAGAGAGAGAGAGCATAATCTAAGTAAAACATAACGAGGCTGGTCAAATTAAAAATAACAATAACTGAGGCAAATACATAACAAATAACAAAAAGACACTAGCAATCCAGAAAAGTCTTTAACTTATTTTTGGTGACGTTTATAGTCCAAACATCTTAGTACATTTAAAATAAATAACTTTTCCATAACAAGTAACTTCAGCAAAGAATAGGAATTTAAGTCAATAATTCCTTCATATTCATGAAAAGTATTAGTTTCACTGGCAGGTTATTTCTTTTATAATGTTGGAAAAATTTGTTTTTATAAGTGAAATAATCTGCCAGTGGAACTAACACCTTTTAAAAATCAAAATTAAGGATTTATTTACTTATTATCTACTTTATTTTGCTGAAAACTTACTAACGTTAGTTTTGTTAGTTTTGTACTAAGATATTTTGACTAGAAACCAGACCAAAAATACTTGGTAAGATTTCGTGTTTTTGCAGTGTTTCCTCAACAATGACAATAAAAAAGAAACACAATGTAGATAAAATATTTGCTTTCCAGTAATGCCTCTTTTTTTGAGTATGCTGTTCTTAAAAATTGGGTCAAAATCAATATCTGATGTTAAACATTTTTGGATGTTTTTGTTCTTCCATTTTTGCCTCGACTGCTTCTAAAGAACAAAAGGGCCGAAAACAAAACCACGCAGCTGTTTTTAGGCAATAAGTTCATGTTTGGTGTCTGGAAAATGAGCCGTTTGAAAAACCTTCAGCATGTCGAGACACAAATCAGCAGCCACTGCCTGTTACCCAGCAACCCCAGCTGAGCTAACCCCGTTGCCTAGCAACCCAACTGAACTCCATGCTGAACTCCAGCATGTTTGGTTTTACCGCTACAAAATGGCCACTGGAAAAGGCGAGACATAACTCAAGTGAGGAAACCATAAAAGTTATTTTTAGTTATTTCCCCTCATGGTGAAACACTAATCACAAACAAAAACACCTTGTGGAAGAAGAAACAAACCGAACAATTGGCCCGATGAAGAAGTGTCAGGTCTGGGTTCTGAAAGTGAGGAAGTTAGAGCTGATGTGCCCTTTACCTCAACCTTTACCTCAACATCAGGTTGTATAACAACAACCATTATACAAGCTATCTGCTGGCTGCAGATTAATTTAACTTGATTCCTTGAGTTAATTCAAAACAACCAACTTGGTGTTTGATGATTATTATAACAGAGGCAGACTGGACTCTAATGGTTTGATCCACTCAGACTGGAGGATTTGAATGGTTTCAGGTTGATAGTTGTTGAGTTTTGCTAGCTCTGATGCTAATTTACCCTGTTCCACCACAGTAGGGATTCGGTCAGAAAGCCTGCAGGACATCAGGAGATTTTAAACTGTTTACAGAACTCTGAGTACAAAGTAAACATAATTATCACAAGTGGAGACTTCAAAATAAGAGCATGAATATAAACATCTACATACACGAAGAATTCTTAGGAGTTTATAACAAAAGCTTCAACACCGACATTCAACTTCATTCAACCAAAGGCTTACAAAACAGCAAATTAGTGCTTTAGAATTTAGGGGAACCCAAAAGTGCTAAAAAGTTTTCAAAGTTAGCAAAAGCACTAAATGTGCTAATTATTAGATTAGCAGAAGTGTTCCCCTCCCATCTCTCTTTCTTGTTGTTAAATCATGAAGCTAACAGAGGCACTGACGCCTCAGAGCTCTACATGTTGCTCTCGGTTCTTTAAAACGTTTTTGATGAGGTAATTTTGATGAGCCAAACACTTCCTGGTTTCTCCATTTGTGTCAACTGGTTCTATGGAATCCTGAAACTGTAAAATGACTTTATGTTTAATCTATTCTTGTGTTTCTGTGGATTGGAGAATATGTGACCTCAACAATATGTGACCTCAACAA
>NW_006800329.1:477481-478649 GCF_000485575.1 Poecilia formosa
GGAGACGTCTAAGAGCTGCAGGACACCGGCCCTCGAGGACCAGGATTGCCCACCCCTGGTCTAGACTCACACATTTGTTTTGGTTTTTATTACCCAGAATGCTTTGCATTGTAGTCCATTTCATGCTTTTAGAGCGGTCTTGATCCGCCTGGTTTTCACATTTGCTTTGAATCCGAACCAGAGTTACTTCAACCGAACCCAGACTGAGGTTTCGGGTTTTTGGTCCGATTGACGTTCACACCTCCCCAAATGAGCCGGACTTTCTAATGGATTAAAGCTGACTAAGCAGTTAATTCAATTTGTTTGATGAGACAAAACAGTATAGAAGATAAACATTTCTCATTGAGCTCTCTGTTTGAGGAACTGTCACTTTTATTTCATAATCCTCTGTTTTCGGTGTTGACTGTATTTTTAAAAGTTACACCGTGGCGTTAAACCAACAGCTCCTGTAGCTGAAGTGATGAAGAGGCCTCTAGTAGAGCAGGGTGTAAACCGCAAACAGGCCTGTGTTTAACTAGACGCTCAGGTGAGAAAAAGCAAATATTTAAGCCTGCCTGCTGCCTTTACATGTATGTAAATGTCAGAAAGTTCTCCTTCCAAGCTGGTAGCAGATATTTCACTTTTTAGAGTCTGACTGAGGAAGTGGAGCTGATTTCCTCTTGTGATACAATCTTCAGCTCATGTTCTCGCAGCGGGACGCCCAGCCGACAGGCCAGACGGAGCTGAGCGGAACCGGCCGGGTAAACGGCAACAGCCGGCAGGTAGAGGCTGGATGTGTGAGGAAGAGGAGAAGTCTTACCTGAAGCGTCAGGATGCTGAGTTCAGGTGTGAGGAAACTCCAGCAGCAGGTCGACGTGAGCTGAGCTGCTGAGAGACGAAGAGCCGACTGCTGCTGCGACTGTAAGGCATCCTCACCACTTCCCCTCCGTCTTCCTCTGTTCGCGCCTCTCTCCGCCCACCTGCTGTGCTCATCCTCGTCTGGGCTGGAGTTTTGATCTGCTGCTAACGTTGAATTTAAAACACACCAGAACCTTCTGAACAGGTTCTGTAGAACCAGGTTCTGGAGGTTTTATTGGAAAACAAGTCCAAACTGCATCATCCAACAGGGTATAGAAACACTTTCAGCAGCAATGACTCTGACCACCACAGCTTTTCAGTCAGGTGGAGG
>NW_006800329.1:481009-486558 GCF_000485575.1 Poecilia formosa
TATAGAAACACTTTCAGCAGCAATGACTCTGACCACCACAGCTTTTCAGTCAGGTGGAGGTCTGGTCTTTGACTAGACCATTTCTGCACCTTGATTCTTGCATTCAGCCCTTGGTTTTCCTGTTGATGACCCAGTTTGATGAAAGATTCACAGATCTGTTAAAACTCAAACGATGACGTGACTGTTTGCTGAATTTAGAGCTTACTTTACTGGAATGTGCAAGAAAACTTCCAGGATTTTAAAAAAGTAATTTCTAGGTGTGGGGGCATCGCTAACTAAAAACCCTAAAGAACTCATTATAAACATTAGTTCCACTAATGCTAAAACGCTACACCAACCCGGTATTTAGTACTAGCTAATGCTAAAGTGCTTCACCAACCTGGTATTTAGTACTAGCTAATGCTAAAGTGCTTCACCAACCTGGTATTTAGTACTAGCTAATGCTAAAGTGCTTCACCAACCTGGTATTTAGGAGTAGTTAATGCTAAAGTGCTACACCAAATGATAGTTAGCAGTAGCTAATGCTAAAACACTACACCAACATGATAATTAGCAGTAGCCACTGCTAAAGCACTACACCAAGCTGGTAAGTTTCTTCAAACCGCAGTCATGGAGGAGGTGGAGGAGTTTGATCTTTTTACAGATTATCTGTCTAATGCTGTATTGACACGACGTAACAGGGTGATTCTCCGAATTCGGTGCCTTTTGTGTCCCACAGGTGCCATGGTCTTGAGCCGGAAAAGGGTAGAGTGCCTTCTCCGGTTCAGGGGGGTTCGTCCTGCCTCAAGTGGAGGAGTTTAAGTATCAGGGGATCTTGTTCACAAATGGGGGAAGAGGGTAGCAGGAGATCGACAGGCGGATTGGCGCAGCGTCTGCCATGAAGCGGGCGCTGTACCGGTCCGTCGTGGTGAAGAGAGAGCTGAGTGAAAAAGCGAAGCTCTCGATTTACCGGTCGATCTACGTTCCCACCCTCATCTATGGTCATGAGC
Source organism: Poecilia formosa (assembly GCF_000485575.1). Lineage (NCBI taxonomy): Eukaryota > Metazoa > Chordata > Actinopteri > Cyprinodontiformes > Poeciliidae > Poecilia > Poecilia formosa. Next base: position 481,999 of record NW_006800329.1, read on the forward strand.
TTTGGGTCATGACCGAAAGAATGAGATCACGGATACAAGCGGCCGAAATGGGTTTCTTCTGCAGGGTGGTTGGGCTCTCCCTTAGAGATAGGGTGAGAAGCTCGGTCATCCGGGAGGGACTCAGAGAAGAGCCACTGCTCCTCCACGTCGAGAGGAGCAAGTTGAGGCTCGGGCATCTGGTCAGGATGCCTCCTGGACGCCTCCCTGGTGAGGTGTTCATGTCCCACCAGGAGGAGGCCCCGGAGAAGATCCAGGACACGCTGGAGGGACTATGTCTCTTGGCTGGCCTGGGAACGTCTGGGGGTTCCCAGGCCAGCCAAGGCCACGGGGTTGAACATTGGACTGTTGTTAAGCCAGCTGGTGGGTTCAACCCTGTAACACAATTTATTGTTATAATTTGTTTTTATAATAACAGCAAATATTAGACTAATATCTGTTGGACTGTATGCAAAGTTTCAAGAATGATTCAAAAACATAAAAAAGCCTGATTAAATTTTTATTTATACGTGTATTATCATAAATTATGAGAAGTGTTTTTACATCAAGTTGCCATATTCTACTTATCAGCCTAATTATTCTGATTCAGAACCAAATAAAATATACTTACAATTAGCTATTTTAATCAAGGGACAGGTGATTTCAAAGGAACTGGAAGAATTAGTTTAATTATGTTATGCAGTAATACTGATAGAGAATGAAATCGTCCCGTTACGGGGTTGAATTTAAAGCAACCTAAGTAGCAAAGAAATGCGTATTAATGTTTGGGATTTCATGCATAAAGTGGGGAGACACATTTTCTTGGAGGTTCAAAGAGTCCTTCAATAGATGCAGTGTTCAAAAACACTATTTTTTGTGGTTTATTTTTAAGTAACAATAGATCTCAAAAGGCACCGCATTCAGAGAATCACTCGACAGCATTTTTCATAAATATGTAAAAAACATATTTTTTGATAAAAGCTACACACTGCAGCTATAAATGTCTGAATTTGTTCAAACTACTAATTCTGCACTGAGAGTCCAGAGTTCTATTTCGTGTAGGCTTCGCCCTTTAAGGCTATCGCTAGAGGGTTTATCCCTCACGCGCAGCCAGCACTGAAAAAAGCTTAGTCCACGCCCACCTACTGGGTGGGCCCCACCCCGGTCTGTATAAATAGCGGTCAGACAAACCAAACGGCTCCCTCTTTCTCTTCAGCGTAAGATAGCACTGTTTTAAGGGTGAACGTCTGTTTGCGTCCATCTTGTCAGACGGGGTACTTCATGTCCTTTGATGGGCACCGGATCTTCGAGGGATGCCTGGGTCCCCAGCACTTTGACCTTGCCCTGACGCCTCAGCCCTCTTACCGTTCCTGTGCTCTCCTCCCGCTGGAAGAGAGGAACCGGAGCTAGCCGTTTCTAGGCTGGCGCGAGATGGGGCGCCAGGCCCACCGAGTCCGGTCGCTGCTCGTGGGAGATGCTAGCTACACTGAGCAGGATGACACTAGCTACGCTGAGCGTTTATCGGATAATCCCACCGGCAGAGAGGACGACAGCGATGAGGACGACAACAGGACCAGCTGCGGTTCGGATGTTGCTTCCCAGCTGGGAAACACCGTGGTGGAAGGTAGGCGGTTGAGCGGATACTCAGTCAACCCCGGGGTCCGTATGTCCGACCCAAACCCGCTCCTAGCTGTTGGCTCGTTCCTCCTCGAGCTACCTAGCTTAGCGCTGGCTTCGAAGAGCCGGCTAGCGCTACGGGGCTTCCCGTCCCCCAACCTCTTCCGCCACGATCGAATGACCGGGCGGGACGGTTTAGCTCCGCCCTGAGACGCCGTCCAGACCCCATCTGGCCTCAGTTTTCGGCCGTAATGGCTTACATAACTGAGGCAGCGGCTGAGCCCGCGAAGCTGAGGGCAACTATCGCCAGGGTGGAAGGGTTAACTGAGCGGAGTTTTCCCTTTGTTACCGCTCTGGATCCGGGCCTCTCAGACGTGTTTGGGCCCTCCACCAGGCACGTGCGGGGAGGGGGGTGTTTTAGCACCTGCCCTTTTTGCTCCTTGCCCCCAAGTGCCCTTTTGGTCAATTTTTTTATTTTATTTTTTTTTTGGCATTATTTCCTAAGCCCTCTTCTGACACATAAAAACATGTACTAAAATTATTTGCTTTTTTGTTTCTTTTTTTGTATAACATAATAAGCCAGTCACCTTGTTACCTTTGACCTTTTGCCTGTGACGGACGAAGCAATCTCAGTGAGGTAAGGCGGCTAACTGTGAAGCTCAATGTTGCGAACATTCTAGATTACAGAACAGTTGTTGGTGAATTAAAAAAAAACGTTTTTGGTGAATAAAGTGGAGTAGACTTGCTACTTGTCAGATGACGGAAAACGTTGAAGTATCGTTTCTGCTTCAGCACGGAGTAGCGGTTTAAGCAGAGAGGTAATGACAGGCCTCTGCGTCTGCTTTACTCTGAAGAACTACTGAGTGGGAGGAGACAACCAGGTGAGGAAAAACTGTTCTTATCTAGCGATTCAGTATTTTTATCATACAGACATTAGGCTGCTGTTTTTGTTGTGCTATTAGCTAGCTGCTAGCTACGACTTTGCTAGCAAAGCAAGATGACTAAAAAGCTTCTCTCCCATATCTTTAATGATATCAGTCATTCTTTAGTATTGCTTATGGAATAGGGGTAAATAAAAGTCCAACGAGGATATTAATTTAGAATTAAAAATAACTCACCCTGAATTACCATGATAGATATAATGTATGTAATAAGTGTCATTAATGAAGGGGGGGAAAACTCAATCCAGACTTCAAGTAAGTTTAGGGTCTGGTTCGTAGAGTATTAAGTTAAATTTGTTTCCCAGTTATTCAATGAAAAATAAACTAACCTCAGTTAAGTAAAATAAAATTGTAATCAAAACATTTGGAATTGTAATGATTCCTTAAAATAAAAAAATATTTTTTTTAATTAAGTCATTTTTACCAAACAAACTTTTATTTGCACACATCAGAAATATTTTGTTGTGATTTTAGGCCCTGTCCACAACATCATGTGAGAATCACAAGCAAAACTTTGAGTCACAAACAAAAACTTAGAATAGCACGAAAAGATTTCTGACATGCGCAAATAAGTTTGTTTTGAAAAGAAAAAATAACTTCATGAGTCAAAAATGTGTGATTTTAAGTTTTTTTTTAAAGCAAAACTTAGTAGGCCTTTCTCATGGTGACATGCATTAACAATTCAATATTTGCTTTTGTTTTTTCTGCAGTTCCATGTTAAAGTTTGATGCAGCTCTGCTTTCCTGAATGGACCATCTTCATCTCCACTGCAAGTGTAGCAAACAGGCAGCTCTTTGTTTTATAAATTACAGTCACTAAAAGGTTGCATTGTGCCCTTGTTTACATTTTTAATAGTGTAATTCTGTAAAGACAAAATATGTCTGGTCTCGCTCTGATTTACGTATCTTGCTAAATTGCGGGTTTAAATATTGCAATACTTTCCTATAACAAAATAGACCTGCAGAAAGAAATTACTAATAAAATATCTTACATATGCATAGCTGTATGCTCTATATAGGGATGTTCGTTAGCTTTGATTGTATATCTCACAATTTTGTAATTTATCATTGGTTATTAAACTGAAAGTTGAGTGGATTTGTTAATATTCTGTCCTAGAATGCGGTTAGATGTGCCCATTTTTTGTTGTTCAGTACCTGCCCCTTTAGTGGTCTCTGCAAGGCCCTGCCCTCCACAGTTGCTGCAGCCTCTTCCGGTTCTGCTCCGCCACCATCCTCCACCTCTCTGTGGTTTTTCCCGGTGTGACTGCCAGCGAGCCAGCGCCTTCCCAGAAGACTTCAGACCGAACCATCCGGACCGGCCAGCCGCAGGGACCACGGAGAAGGCAAGCTAATAGTGACTAGCTGGGAGGAATGTGTGTGATAATGTGAAATGTTTTGAAATAAAACGCAAACATATCGCTGAGAGCAAAATCCCTGCAGGTTCCAGCTCTGTAAGATCAGCTGATCTCACAGCAGCTTCCTCGCACGCATTCCCCACACACAGTGAGCTGGCGGCCTCTAAACGGCTGTTTAGGAGGCACTGCGGTTTCTATACAGAATTTTTCTGTCTCAGTGGATAAGTCTGCCTCTTCTGAGCAGTCTGAATCTGAGAGCACGTTTTGTGAACAGTCAAAGCCTACTGTGATTCCGGTTGCAGCTTTGCACTCATCTCACTTTGTGAGTGGCGACTGTCATCTGTCCGGCAGCGGTCCACGCTGAAATGGCGTCTTAAGCACCCTGACTCCACTTCAGGAAGCGCGCGGGTTCGCCCTCTGCCTGACATGAACACGGCCGCGTCATGCGGCATGGAGGCTAACAACCAGCCCTTATCTGGCCACCATGAGTCCCCCGGAGAATCTCCGAGGCAGGGGACGGCGGTAGGGGCTCTGACTTGGCTATAGTTCATGCGAACCACAGCACCTCACATGAATGCACGCCTGCTTTCAGAACATTATTCAGAGTGGCGGCGCGCGTGGTCCTTGGACAGGTGGATGGATCAGCTAATCAGCAGGGGTTACATGCTGCAG
>NW_006800329.1:486568-492871 GCF_000485575.1 Poecilia formosa
AGTGGAGTAGACTTGCTACTTGTCAGATGACGGAAAACGTTGAAGTATCGTTTCTGCTTCAGCACGGAGTAGCGGTTTAAGCAGAGAGGTAATGACAGGCCTCTGCGTCTGCTTTACTCTGAAGAACTACTGAGTGGGAGGAGACAACCAGGTGAGGAAAAACTGTTCTTATCTAGCGATTCAGTATTTTTATCATACAGACATTAGGCTGCTGTTTTTGTTGTGCTATTAGCTAGCTGCTAGCTACGACTTTGCTAGCAAAGCAAGATGACTAAAAAGCTTCTCTCCCATATCTTTAATGATATCAGTCATTCTTTAGTATTGCTTATGGAATAGGGGTAAATAAAAGTCCAACGAGGATATTAATTTAGAATTAAAAATAACTCACCCTGAATTACCATGATAGATATAATGTATGTAATAAGTGTCATTAATGAAGGGGGGGAAAACTCAATCCAGACTTCAAGTAAGTTTAGGGTCTGGTTCGTAGAGTATTAAGTTAAATTTGTTTCCCAGTTATTCAATGAAAAATAAACTAACCTCAGTTAAGTAAAATAAAATTGTAATCAAAACATTTGGAATTGTAATGATTCCTTAAAATAAAAAAATATTTTTTTTAATTAAGTCATTTTTACCAAACAAACTTTTATTTGCACACATCAGAAATATTTTGTTGTGATTTTAGGCCCTGTCCACAACATCATGTGAGAATCACAAGCAAAACTTTGAGTCACAAACAAAAACTTAGAATAGCACGAAAAGATTTCTGACATGCGCAAATAAGTTTGTTTTGAAAAGAAAAAATAACTTCATGAGTCAAAAATGTGTGATTTTAAGTTTTTTTTTAAAGCAAAACTTAGTAGGCCTTTCTCATGGTGACATGCATTAACAATTCAATATTTGCTTTTGTTTTTTCTGCAGTTCCATGTTAAAGTTTGATGCAGCTCTGCTTTCCTGAATGGACCATCTTCATCTCCACTGCAAGTGTAGCAAACAGGCAGCTCTTTGTTTTATAAATTACAGTCACTAAAAGGTTGCATTGTGCCCTTGTTTACATTTTTAATAGTGTAATTCTGTAAAGACAAAATATGTCTGGTCTCGCTCTGATTTACGTATCTTGCTAAATTGCGGGTTTAAATATTGCAATACTTTCCTATAACAAAATAGACCTGCAGAAAGAAATTACTAATAAAATATCTTACATATGCATAGCTGTATGCTCTATATAGGGATGTTCGTTAGCTTTGATTGTATATCTCACAATTTTGTAATTTATCATTGGTTATTAAACTGAAAGTTGAGTGGATTTGTTAATATTCTGTCCTAGAATGCGGTTAGATGTGCCCATTTTTTGTTGTTCAGTACCTGCCCCTTTAGTGGTCTCTGCAAGGCCCTGCCCTCCACAGTTGCTGCAGCCTCTTCCGGTTCTGCTCCGCCACCATCCTCCACCTCTCCGCGGTTCTTCCCAGTGTGACAGCCAGCGACCCAGCGCCTCCCCAGAGGACGTCAGACCGAACCATCCGGACCGGCCAGCCACAGGGACCACGGAGAAGGCAAGCTAATAATGACTAGCTGGGAGGAATGTGTGTGATAATGTGAAATGTTTTGAAATAAAACGCAAACATATCGCTGAGAGCAAAATCCCTGCAGGATCTCACAGCAGCTTCCTCGCACGCATTCCCCACACACAGTGAGCTGGCGGCCTCAAAACAGCTGTTTAGGAGGCACCGCGGTTTCTACACAAACGCTGAAATGGTGTCTTAAGCACCCTGACACCCTTCAGGAAGCGCGCGGGTTCGCCCTCTGCCTGACATGAACACGGCCGCGTCATGCGGCATGGAGGCTAACAACTAGGCCTTATCTGGCCACCATGAGTCCCCCGGAGAATCTCTGAGGCAGGGGACAGCGGCAGGGGCTCTGACTTGGCTATAGTTCATGCGAACCACAGCACATCACATGAATGTGATGTGCTTTCAGAACATTATTCAGAGTGGCGGCGCGCGTGTTCCTTGGACAGGTGGATGGATTGGCTCATCAGCAGGGGTTACATGCTGCAGTTTGGAGGCAGGCCTCCGCCTTTCCAGGGGAACGTGGAGATGCTTCTACCACCTCCAGAGCAGAACGCTGCTCTCATGTCAGAGCTGCAGGAACTGGTGCCGAAAGGAGCCATTTCCACGGTTCCCCAGGGAGAAGAAAATGCGGAGTTTTATTCCCGCTATTTTCTGGTCCCCAAAAACAGGAGGAGTGACACCTCTGTTGGAAATTCTCGATCTGTTCCTGTTCAACAGCTCGATGGTGGAGAGGTCATTCCACATGCTGACAATCAGACAGGTGCTAGAAAACGTTCACCAGGACGACTGGATCTCCTCCATAGATTTAGATGCATAGTTCCACGTCTCCATCATCCTGAAACACAGGAAGTATCTGTGTTTCTCATTCCAGGGGCCCAATATCAGTACAACTGTCTGCCGTTCGGTTATTCTCTCGCCCCACGCACATTTTCCGAATGTGTGGAAACGGTCTGAAGCCATTGCACATGGCAGGGATGAGAGTCCTCTTCTATCTGGACGACCTGATGTCAGCAGCTCACGTGGTGATTCCGCTGGGTTTCCTACACATGAAACGCCTTCAGAGAGACACATGAAGGCGTCTCATGTGTAGCCTGCATAGATCCTGGATCCTGTGCGCAAGAAGAGGCACACAATCTCTGTTCCTTCTTCAGTGGGAGCCGATCTGACTGAGTGGGGAAGCCCCAGCATTCTGGCAGAGGGAGTTCCCCTCAGCAGACCTACATCACACCTAACGGTGTTCAGATGCATCCCTGTTGGGATGGGGAGGAACGTGTCTGCCTCAGGTGGTTGGAGCACAGTGGCCAGACAACATGACCCTTCATATAAACATGCTGGAGCTCCTCACAGTGCTGAAGGTGACTCAGCACTTTGCTCCTCTGCTGAAGGGTCAACATGTTCTGATCCACACGGACAACAGAGTGGTGGCAGCCTACGTAAATCGCCAGGGAGGCGTGCGCGCCGCTCTGCTGTTAAACATCGCCAGACGGCTGCTGTGCTGGGCACATGTTAACCTGCTCTTGATCAGAGTACATCCCCGCCGCAGGCCCAGCGGCATTGAGGGACATTGCCCACCCACAGAGTCTGCCGAGCCCCCCTCCTGGACTGGAAGTTGTTTGTTGTTTTTACGTTAGAGTGGTCAACTCTCTGTGTTTCCTATATCAGTTTGATACAGTAGGGGCTTCCACACTTCCCATATCTGTGTCCTCTGTCACTTTTATCAGCAGTTAAACTGTTTAATCTGCTGTTAACGCATCGTAACCTGTTTTTCTGAGCCGCCTTTAAACGCAACATGAGCGCTGAGACGCTTGCGCTGGGTTTAAACGGCAGCGACGGAGACCTGCTGCTGTGCAGAATTGCGCAGGAGCTGCTAGACTTATGACAGCAAACCAGCATGTTGCAAAGAAATTTGCACAGTTTTTCCCTCCAAACTAACCAACTGAGTTGAGTAATGCTGTTGAATGCAGGTGATGTTAGCTAAAAGATGACTAGCTAATATCAATACAGCACCTTCAGCTTTTTAACAAGTAGCCTGTAGGCTACTGATGTTGTGTATGTTCAGCTATGTCGATTCATTTTGCCCCCCAAAATAAGTCGATGCCCCATCCTGTTAAATTCATCTGGAGCCGGGGCTGCCCCAGCATCTTGAACAGAGTAGTGGACATCATGTCCAGGAGTAGTCTTTTATGCATTTACCCCAGTTCCACTGATTCCATGGCTCCTGGACCGAGTTCAGGAGGAACAGCTGTCTGTAATCCTGGCACCCGAGCGGAAGAATGCGGCGTGGTTTCCCAGTCTGTATCAGCTGGTGTCAGGGCGACCGTGGAAGCTGCCATAGAGGATGCCCTCTCCCAGGCCGGGGCAGCGATCAGGAGCCACCCAGAGACAGGCCAGCATCTCTGGGTCTGGCGGCTGAATGAGGGCACCTAGAGAGGCTCAGTCTCCCTCAGGATGTGGTGCACACCATTCAGGGTGCACGAGTTACTTCTACCACAGTGTTATATGCTTCGAAGTGGTCAGCCTTTCAATGCTGGTGCGTGGGACAGGGCATGGAGCCCATTTCATGTCCTTTAGGCTGCATGTTGTCATTTCTCCAGCAGCTGATGGACAAATTTAGCTTTCAGCACCATTAAAATGTATGCTGCAGCTATTTCCTCCTGCCATGAGGGTTTTGGTGACAGAACAGTTTTCAACCACAAGCTGATGAAGCGGTTTCTGAGAGGTGTGCGTAGAAGCAGACAGGTGTCATGGTTGAAGCTCCATTTGAGCCTTTAGCAGAGGCTCCTCTGAAGTTCCTCTCTTTTAAAACTGCTCTGGCCCTTATGTCTGCAATGGGAGTGAGCGATTTTCCACACTCTCTGTTGCTCCTTCTTTTTCTCGGAATATGAGCCAACTGCGTCCCAACCTTGCTTTTACTCCTCAAAGCATCACAAGCTCGTTCAGATTAAGGGAAATATCTTTGGAGGGTTCTTATCCCCCTCCTCATAAATCTGAGACAGAAGCTGCTTCTCATCTTCTCTGCCCCATGCGCACGCGCTCTCTTGTTATGTAGCGCACACGTCTGCAGTGCGTCGCTCTCAGTGTCTGTTTGTGCATTACAGATAACTCAGTGGGGCGTCCTCTGTCTGCCCAGTGTCTTTCTCACTGGTTGTGTGAGGTCATCTCACTGGCTTACATTTCTTCTGGATTGGATCCTCCAGAGAATCTTAGCGCTCAATCCACTGGAAGAATTTCATCCGTGGAGGTTTGCACACATTTGTAACAAAATGCAGAAAGTGGGCGTCAGAGTTCTGCGTGGAGGACATTTGCACAGCAGCTTCCTGGTCATCTCCGTGCTCATTTATTCGGTTTTACTTGTGTGATTTTTTTTCCACGTTCTCTATGACCCATTCTGTCCTCAAAGTTCTGACAGAATAATTATTTTTGTCACGTTTATTTACAAAGCATTTGAGAACAACATGGTTGTCCAAAGTGCTGTATAATAATGCCCCTTTTCCACCGGCTCTACTTCAACAACCCGGCTCGGCTCTGTTTTGGATTGACCGCGTTTCCACCAGCCCAACTTGGCTCTGTTGCAGGGTACCGCCTCCTGGTGGCGGGGGGGTGTAGCGCCCCACCTCCAGGGGCTATGTGCTGTGCTTCGTTACATGCGACTTGACTTGCTGTTCTGATACAAAAGAAGAGAGAGCTGAGCTATTTTTTTTAGAGCCTGATTGCGATTTTTCTGAGACTTCAAGAAAATGTGACAGTGGGAGGAATACTGCGATGTGGTGAGGAGGAGCTGATCTCTGCCTTGCAGCGGAAGGAAAGCAGGTGGCTCAGACGGTGCAGGTAAGCCAACGATGGTTTTTGTATTAAACTACGATAAAACTTGTAATGGTGCCGAATATACATGAGCTAATGTTAGTGACAGGTTTTGGAAACATTTTCTTACATTGAAGATTCTGCAGGAAGACAGATAAACAGTGAGTGGATAGAATGATGTATAAACTAGAAACCAACAAACATGACTTGTATTTTGGGTTCTTGTTAATAGCAACCCTGATAATGTCAAAATGTTTGGTTTACTGAATAATGTATTCAGTTTTGGATGGCTTCATTGATAATCTACAATGTTAAGTTCAGTGAAATATTTATATAATGTTGTTTTCGCTCTGGCTAAAGCTTCTCATATTTTGGGAGGATTGTATAAGGACCTTGATATAAACTACAGTAAGTACAATAATGTGTGGAGTGAGCAGAAATAAAGAGACTTTGTTCACTGAGACGCAACAACTTTTATTTTTCTTTTGTCTCAATTCTCTCTGGAGCTCTGCCATTTCTGCTGGTAGCTGCTTCCTCCTGGAGGAGATCCAGGTGTTCTGACGGTTCTCCATCATGTCAGCCATGTTGCTCTCCTTCTGCTCCCTGGGAAAAGTAATTAGATGTTATAACTTATAGTACATAAATGTAGATGAATAACAGAGTTACTAATGTGGAAATTGCATGCACATAAGGAATTATTTAAAACAGACGTGTTATTTTATACATACAAACACTTTTTTTTTAACCATCCCAGCCATACAGAATTATAAATAACTGGAATAGTGTAAATTAAAGACAAAATGTAATTGCTTGTAAGTTTTAGACCTATGCAGACATACAGCCATGGATAAAATACCACTATCGTTTTCTTCAGATTTATTGTTCATTCTACAATTACTAATTCATAACAATTTGATTAGAGAACTGATAT
>NW_006800329.1:493121-495788 GCF_000485575.1 Poecilia formosa
TAAATGTCTTCCATGACTGTATTCAACCTTGTATGCAACCTTAAATGTAGTACAAACCAGACAGATATATCTACAAGCTGCTCACCTGGCTGGAGAACAGCAGCGGCGTCAGCTGCGTCTGGTCGGTGTTCACCGTGGGGCTCCGTCGCTCCGAAGCGGCTAACGAGGCTTTACATTCGCTCCACTACTGACAAAAACGACTCATTCCTCACGGCTCCATCGAGCTGCCGCTGAATATTGAAATCCGAAGCAAAGAAAAAGCCGGCATCTTTTAGTTCACGGCTTATTTGTATCTTCCATCACTTTCGTGTTGCAGCGAGTTTCAAACATTGCGCCTTAATTTTTCTCCTCTCTCCGCTGCTCTGTTTGTCCACACCCTCAGCCAGTCAGTGAACAGCAGCGAAGGTTGCGTCACCCACCAAACCAGGGCCGGCCCGGCTGGCCCTGCTCTGAAGCAGGACCCTAAAAAGCAGGGCCAGCCCCGTAAAAAAGCCAGTGGAAACTCTCGGAAAGCGAGCGGAGCCGGGCTGAGTCAAGCCGGTGGAAAAGGGGCATAAGTTACCTGTTCTGTTCATCTTTACACTGTTGCAGGTCGTAACATTCGTTGTTCCTGTTCACAGCAGCAGGTCTGTTTGTCTCAACCTTTCTTACCAGATGTTATTCTCCTTTCTGGTCTTCTGCTGTATGGGAGGCTGGGAGTGCATAATTACGCACTCTAGGCTGAGACTGTTTTTGTTATATGCGAGCAGATGCTTCATGGTGGTGGTCTGGATGGACCCAGTGAGGCATAGACTACATCCTGCTTCGCCTTTAACCCACTAGTAATAGCCTTAAAGGGCAAAGCCTATACTCATAGAATCTGGGGTTACCATATGTAACCAACGGTTTTTCTGAGGGAATAGGCAAAGTATCATCTTTTAATTTTACAAATAATGTTTCCTATGATTGGAAGTGATGTTAGTGACTCTGATGGATTCAGCTAAAGATGAGGCTGACCTCAAAGATTTGAAGCTTATCGTTAAAGATTCAAAATATCAACAACATGCAAAAAGCTGGACAGCTACTATAAGAAGGTTTTGACGGCTTTCATACAAAACAAAGGAGTGATTACTGAGAGTATAAAATGTTCAACATGGCCGTTTAATAAAACCTAAATAAAATCCGCTAATCTTGTTTTTATTTAAATGATGCTCTGTAAAACACTCGAGTGTCTGCCATATTTCAGGAACGGTTGGGAGTTTTTTTCTGGTATGTTTGGTTTAAGTTCCTCTAGAACGTGAAACTGTTGAATTTTGACTATAACCTCAGGACTTTATCAGCCTGTCATCAGATTGTACTGAATTTTAATCCTGCATGTTTTCAGTCTTCCTCAAATGTTTCACAAACATCTTTAACCACAATATTGTGAAACTTTGAGCCAAAACACGAAAACTGAAGGCAAGAAAAGTGTCACTTGTTCTTGTTTTTAAAAACCAACAGCATATCCCATTATCAGACCCTTTCCTAACAGATTTTACCTAAATATTTTGAAGGTAAAGGGCGGACATGTTTGTTCGGATTAGCAGAGAGATGTTCAGATCCAATAAGACTTTCACATCAAAACCATTCAAAGATTTTAGTAAAGAAATGAACCTGAATTTAGTAGTTTCTCCAGATGAAACCCCAGCGGTGAGGCTGATGAGCCCTCTGGCCTGGTTATCAATAAGAATCTAAAACCGTATCAAACAAAACAATAACTGATGTAAATGAAGGTTATTATTCTTTATTTTAGTGTTCCTGTCACTAAACATCTCACACATAATTTAGATGATCTATCATGATTCCTTGAACAAGTTAGGAACAAGTTAGGATATATTTTTGCAGTCATTCACAAATAATGACATTTTAGCTGTTTTATGGTGTCCTGTCCCTTTAAATCTAAAACAACAGCTGCTGGCCTCCCACTCATCTTTTACACTCGCATGTGAAAATAGCTGCAAACAGATCTGCACACCGTGAAAATTAGAAGTGGAGCCTCCTGCACAACCAACACAAATACTTCACATAAACATTAATGCAGTAATCAACTTTGTAACAAACATTTCCCTCATAAAATCAGAATGTTCAGTAGATTGCTTTTATTTTCTGAACATTTTAAAATTTTATTTTAAAAACTTGATAAAACTGAAATTTTCTATCTCCCAAATGTAAGTACAATAAAAACAAGATAATAGTTCAGTTTAAGTTTAATTATTGTAAGCAGAGCCAAGTATAATGAATAATGTCATCATTCACAAGTTCCCCAAATGTTGCTTCTTTCAAAACAGAAAAGATTTCAATGAACTTCTAAACCTTCATGTTCCTCCTGCACTGTAAAAAGAAATGAGTTGAACCAACTGAATTGAATTGCTTCAACTGGTAAGTAATTCAATTGTTTATCCATCCTCATTTATTAAGTTTATTCAACTCTGTATATTGTGATCATCTGACTCAATGTTTTATTTTTAAAATCTGAATTTATTAAGTTGGTTTAACTACAAAATGTTTATTTATTAAACTTTCTAACTTGTTTCCTGCAGTTCCAGGGTGAGTCTTTCTTCATGACTCTTTAAGGAACGAGAAGCTCAATGTTTTTATCCAACCTTGTTATTAATCAGTGAAATAAGTTGGAGGAGAGACGTTTGGTTC
>NW_006800329.1:496766-502426 GCF_000485575.1 Poecilia formosa
TTGTCATTCTGCTCTAATCTTCCAGTTCCTGGATTTTTTTCTCCAGAGAGAAAAATGTTCTGCAGGTTCTGAGTTTCAGGTAGAAGTTCTGAATGAAACAGGAAATATTAAGATTATATCACATTATGCCTCAAAGCATTGACCTCTGACCTTTGTTAAGGAAGAGTTTCTCTGAATTAATTAATTTTGGAAAAAGTCTGGCTCTCTCTTCCTCTTGGATCCCAGGTCCCCCCGGTGGGCCACGTGTAGCCATAAGGAAAACAACAATGCGTGTTGACGTCACAGAATTACAGAGTTTAATCCAATAAAAGACAATGTATGAACTTACACAGAAACTGCAGAACAACGGAGACATACATTCATTTACCTGACAGATTTGGAAAAAGTAGGAAAGAAAGAAAAGGAAAGACGTCTTTGGAGAGTTGCAAGAGCAAATCTGATTTGTTCCTCTATGTGGAAAGTTTTATCTTCTTTAATTTATTCGAATAAGGCGTATCTTTGCTCATCCAACCAGGAGCTATCATTAACAATTTACACCCAACTGTAACTCTATATAATTAAAAGTCAGCAGTGACGCAGGAAATCTATCAACAATTTTAAATGAAATAAACATTACATAGATGTTGATTAAAGTTGTTCAATTTTAAATTACTAATTTTAAATTAGCAAGAGCTTCTCTCTCAAACACACCATATTTTAGTCAAACAGGAAGGTAATTTAAGGGCTTTTTACCTAAATAAATCCATAATTCACTATTGTTGAATGAAAGAGTCTAAATTATTGATTAACAAATTTACAATTAACCATATCTATAAATTGACAAGGAATTAGGGTCTATTTCTCCTTCTCCCCCTGTTGATACAATAAAATTATCATTTTAAAAAACAATTTTGAATCTATGTTACTCTTATAAATGGTGGAACATCTCACTAAAATATTGTGAGATGTTCCACCATTTCTCCAAATCCTCCATCCAGTATTCAAAATAGACTGAGATGTTTTAAATTTCAAAGTTCTATCAGTAATATCTTATCTTTATAATATCCCCTGTGTTTTTCTTATTTCCAAAAGAAAAATCAATTTACAGGTGGAAAACTAAAGTCGAAGAACTTTCCTCCATTATGCTAAAATTTCAACATGTCCAATCAGTTACCCATGTGACATATAAACCAACAATTAATTCAGTTAGTAAGTTAGTGTGTTAGTAAACAATAAAACAAAATAAAAGAAACCACCAAAGTGGATGAGACAGTTTCCTAATTACTAAATTTATCTGCTTTAAGCCAAGGCTGAAGTTGTATTGTTCCTATCATTGTATTAATCCTACGGCACAAGCAAATGATTCATCTTTAAATCAGATTGTGATACCAAAATATGTAATCATCACCTTAAAATTGTCCGTAAAGCAGTAGTATAAGTAAATTCATGAAACAAAACATGTACTGTGTCTAAATAGTTTAAAGTAAGAAAAAATATCACACAGCTATTCACTAAAGTGACGTCATATTTACATAGCGCTTCCTAAAACCCATCAAAGGCCATCTGCCTACACATTCACTCTCATTCACACTCAAGCAAACACTTTCACACTCCATTGTAAAAATGCAGGACACAACCCAGATCAAGCTGAAACAAACAACTGAGGTGTGATTGTCCCCCGACACTCTCGTGAAAGCAGGGACATGACCCCATTCACAGTAGTTGACCTGTAAGGTAACAAATATTCCTTATAATTCCCCAGAAACAGTGGGCAAGCACATGAAACAGTGTAATTTCCCCATGGCAACTGAAAAGATCCCCATGGTCACCTGTAATTTGTTCATCACACTCCAACATGTGAAATAAAGAAATTTTTAACTATGAAGTTAGAACTTCCCAATTTGTACTGATTCCATTTACCACATATCTCCCCAGATTTCAAACCAAAATTTGTCCTGTTGAAAGACTTAAACACAATTATTATAACACCATGCTTGAAAGAAACATAATTATCCAGTAGTTCTAATCATGTTTTTTCAAGTGAACCAGTTTCAAAAACTCCATTTTATTCATCCAACCTTATTTCATGATAGCCCACTGTTATTAAATGGCTACCCATTAACTAGACCCCCTGTAGGAAAGCCCCAAAAACCGTTCATGTGGTCATGTAATATGAAGAGATTGACTGCACACGAAGATCGTCCTACAAGAAACAAAGTCATTCATTAGTTTTTCAACATGTCCTACATTAACGGTGTAAAAAACACTGTCAAGCAGAAAAACATCATCCATATTTATCCTTTCTGCTTCCCCATTCCGATTAGTGAGGGTGTCCAGTGTCAGAAAACCTTGAAAGTGAAGTTATTGGAAATGGTACATGATTAGAGAAAATAAGCAAAGATATCCTTCCGCTGCTCCGGCCCAGAACCGAAGCCAGAAGTCTTTGAGACGGTGTCCCCTGGTGAAAAAGTAGAAACATTTGTAAGTCTGTCATTTCATACTGTACAATTCCACATAAAACACAATTTCAAAATAAATTCATATCAAAATCCAAAAATCCTGAAAAACTGAGCTACAAAAGTCAGTGTTAACAGAACAGCTTTTAAAAACTCCCAAATGCAAATGATTTGGTCACTCAGTCCCCCGCAGTGAAACAAAGGACTGCAAGATCTGTAAAAGAAATCTCTGTCCCACAGAAACCATGTGCTCCAACAGGCCATGTGTTAACAGAAATTTAGCAACATAACACAGAGCAAAACCATTTGACAATATTTCATAAAATATTCTCATTCACCATCCACCAACACAAAAATCACAAGACAAACAAATGCATAACACGTAGTGAAACACAATTCTCTTCTGCACAATCTCAACACAACTCAGACAGAGACAGACAGGCAGCAGCGCGCGATGAAACATAAAATGGCAGAAGACAGACACAAAATCAGTACACATTGAAACAAATAGATCAACCCGCAGCCAAGCACGCACACAAACACACAAAGAAGCGTACAAAACACAGAAACACAGACGACGTCGTAGTTCAGCCAAGAAAAGACAGAAAAGAAAAAGAAAATGTCAGGTGCCAGCTATGAAGAATATTTAATACATTTCCCAACTTCATTTCAAACAATATCTCTTAATCACTTATCAACTTCTTCACAAACAATCACTGTTAATCACTTTTAATCTCTATCGATCACTTTTAGGGCTGGGTTAAGCCCAAAGCCTCAATTACAGCTTAGGCCTTCAATCAATCTGTCCAGCGACAAAATTTATGTCCCAGCGGAGAGGGTGATTCAACCCGTATCAAATTAAATAATTTGTCTCAGTCCTTTATATTCATGGCAAGTATAAAGGTCCCAGAGAAAGGCGATACAACCTGTATCAGCCCTTTCTACTAACGGTGACCCAGTTCAGAGAGCCAGAGAACGGCGATTCAACCTATATCAGTCCTTTAATTCCCACGAGTGATACAACTCGGTCCAATTAACCCAAATAATTATTAGTCCACTGGAGATGAGTCGAAATCTCCTGGCCGATGCAAGCCAATACTATCCAATACACAAACTTCTAAAATTCTTTTATACAGGCACAGGCCTGGATCCTCAGGGGAAATAATTTAAAAAAGAAACCCAGCTTTAGGACAGAGGTAGCGTAAACTCCTTCTGTCTGGATCAGCTACGATCCCCTGTAATTTGTATGTATTCAAATCTTTAAACAACAGACTCTTTTAGGAGGAAATCTATATACTGCCACAGCCTCTAAATTCTGCGACGCCACACACACAGAGAGCAATCAGCTACGGTCCAACCAAACGGCGCTTCAGACAACCAAAAAAGTAATTAAATACTGTCTTATCACACCGAAGCGTCGGGCCGAAATGGATCAATCAGAGACCAACAGCCACCCGCCAAGATTCCAGAACCGGCATGAGCCCCCAAATTGTTGAGGAAGACGTATCTAAATATTTAATTTTTGGAAAATGTCTGGCTCTCTCTTCCTCTTGGATCCCAGGTCCCCCCGGCGGGCCACGTGTAGCCTTAAAGAAAACAACAATGCGTGTTGACGTCACAGAATTACAGAGTTTAATCCAANAAAATCAAAGGTCAGATGCCGGCTATAAAATGTATTATTCCCAGAATTAAATAATTTCTCTCAGTCCTTCATACCCACGGCAACTCGATTTTAGAGTGCTAGAGTAGGGTGATTCAACCCGTACCAAAGTAAATAAGTATTCTCAGTCCTTCAAGGTGATTCAACCTGTACTAAATTAAGTATTCCCAGTCCTTTATACTCTTTGGCAACTCGATTCAGGGTCCCAGAGAAAGACGATACATCCAGTAACAGACTTCTACTTACGGCGACCCGGTTCAGAGAGCCAGTAAAGGTGATTCAACCTGCTATCAGTCCTTTTTCCACGAGTGATGCAACTCGATCCAATTAACTCAAATATATCCAATTAACCCCAAACCAGTCCAATTATTAGTCCACTGGAGATGAGTCGTAATCTCCGGGTTGATACAAACCCATGCTAAGTAATACACAGACACCCAAATTCTTTTAAAGAGGTACGGGACGACTCTCAGGGCAAAGAATTCAAAAGAAACCCAGCTTTAGCAGAGGGAGCGCAAAGTCCTGCTGCTTGGAACAGCCACGAACCCCCGTATATGTGTATTTATTCAAATCCTTAAACTACAGAGTCTTTTAGGAGGGATTTTATATACCGCTGCAGTTTCCAAACTCTGTGAGGCCGCACACACCAAGAGCAACCAGCCCCGGTCCGACCTCACAGCGCTTCAGACAACCAAAACAATTAAACAGTGTCTTACCACACCGAAGCGTCGGGCCGAAACGGATCAATCAGGACCAAACAGCCGCCCGCCGAGACTCCAGAACTGGCACGAGCCCCCAAATGTTAAGGAAGAATTTTCTAAAATAGTTTAACTTTGGTAAACAGTTTGGCTCTCTCTCTTCCTCTGGATCCCAGGTCCTCTCGGCAGGCCACGTGTGGCCACAAGAAAAACAACAATGCGTGTTGACGTCACAGAATTACAGAATTTAATCCAATAAGAAACAACTCATGAATTAACAACAAAACTGCAGAACAACAGAAACATACATTGATTACCTGAGACAAAAAGATAGAAAAGATAAGGCAAAGACGCGTCTTTGGAGAGAGCTGGTGCAAAAAAGGCAAAATAGTAGCAGCTATCTGACTCATTACTCCCTGGGCACGAACTTTAATAATGTAGGTGTGTCTTTCTTTTTTAATATATTCAATTAAGGCGTACCTCCGCTTGACCAACTGGAAGCTACCTTGGACACTCAGAAAAACTTAGAACTTCCCCTAATTTACTGTTGTGAACAAAGGCCATTTGCTCTTTTGTTTAACAAACGAAGAGGAGAGCCTCATCCTGAACTCCTGCGGTTTTAAAACCATCTAAATAAAAGATATACAGAGAAAAGGATTTCACAGATATGTGTGAAAGCCGGAATCTCTCCCGCTATCTCTCCCTACATAGATTCTCAGGAACAGACTTAAATTCTGTAATTAGTTTAAGGAAAGTTTATGTTAACAAACCCAGTTTTGCTCCTCTGCACTCAGCACCCCAAAAGATTGAGTCCTGCCTTAAACCAAAAATAACACATAAAATCAACAGAACAAAATGAGGTACAAT
>NW_006800329.1:503294-509765 GCF_000485575.1 Poecilia formosa
AAACTAGAATAACACTGAAAAGAAAAACTAAAATGAAACTGAAACACCCAAAAAACAAAATCCCAAAACCCAGAGTCCTGACACTGTAGTTCAGTTTAGTGAATTACAATTCAGTCTAATTGGAGTTTTACAAGTCATGTTCTAATCCAATAAGCTCTTTACCAATATATACCTATACTTGTTTGGGAAAATCAACAAATGACTTGATTCAAATGTAAGTATTTGTCAACCTAAAGTCGACTCAACATAGTTTTTATTTACTGATGGAGACCCAACTGCAATTGCTTTTATAAGGTTGCATAATGATTAAATTATTTTCACAAAATGTATTATTCAGTGCGATACAAACTCATATCTGTATATCTGTAGGTGGTTTGGCAGCGGTCATCTACACTGATGCACTCCAGACTTTGATCATGGTTGGTGGAGCCCTTTCATTGATGTTTATGGGTAAGGCGGGCACTGCTGCCTCTCGCTACATGCTTTTTTTTAATAATAGTTATAGTGCAAAATACTACATGCAAAAGATAAGCTCATTTAGCAGATGTCTTATGTGAAGACATAGTAATTTTTAGAGAGTACTGTGCAGTATGTGATTCAGAAAAGTTATTGTCTTTGGCATCTGTTTTTTTAGCTTTCATTAAGGTGGGCTGGTATCAGGGCCTTGTGGATCGCTACATGTCAAGCATTCCCACAGTGACGGTTGAAAACACAACTTGCCATATTCCTCGTCCTGATGCGTTCCACATGTTCAGAGATCCTGTGTCAGGAGATTTACCTTGGCCAGGGTTAATCTTTGGCCTTACCGTGTTGGCTACATGGGTCTGGTGTACTGATCAGGTAACAGCTACATCCCTACATAGCTGAAGTTCATAGAGACGGCTTGCTAAGGGACGCTTTAATGAGTAGCAGGTGGTGTCATAGTGTGCAGATGGTTGTTGTAGGACCCAAACGCAGGGGACAGAGGTGTCCAGTGAATTAGAACATTTAATAAAAGAACATGGAGAAACAAACTTACAAAAATCCAAGGGAGCCACGTCAAAAACCCATGGAAAGAAAAGTAGCGGGGGGAACACAACATGAAGCAGAACTAGAAAGTGACAGAAGACAAAGATCTGGCAAGTAATGGCTGAAAATAAGCAGCTTAAATACCGAGATTGAATGTTGAACAAAATAGGGCTGTAGTGATACAATATTCTGCTCACGATACATATTGCGATATTCAGGAACGATGCAATTCAATACACTTGCAATTTTCTGAAAGATTTTATAGGGACAGAGTGATTTTAGTGATATTTTGTGACTGAGACTTGGATTTAATTAATTTAACTGATTAAAAACACCAACTACACAATACCTGGCTCTGGTTGGACATGGACGCAGACTTGAAGTCGACAGCTGGCCAAAATGAATCAAAGTGGTGAGAAATCATGTTTTTTAGTTGAAACAGTACAAACTGTAGCTTATATGCATTTGTAAAGTAAATGAAGTGCACCAAGTACCCTGCTCTGAATAGTTTGATACCTTTTTAACCTTAACACTTAACATCTGAAGGAACCACTCTAAGCACTTTGTAAGTAAACAGTAATACTTCTCCAAAACAGTCTATAATTCAAGTAATGAAGAACGTTTAACTTCAAATGCACCCATCTTAGAGCAGCTTATGGGCTGTAGATAGATCCTGACTAATAAGTGAACTCTAAACAGAAAGTCTACTCTGCAGACCAAGTGAGCTACATTCTCCTCAGATTTGTTTAGAAATAGAATCTGATCGACGTGCTCTGGGAGAAGTGCACTTCTCTGCGCAGTGATGATATCTCCAGCTGTGGAGAAGACTGAGGATACACTGGTGCCAGGGATGCAGAGGTACCTTTTAGCAAGGTGTGACAGGAGTGGATAATCATATTGGTGCTCCTCCCACCAAACCAGTGGATCCTCTTACTTCCAAGAGATCTGCCTCCCTGTAGCGGGTCATCTGCTCTTTAGCCTCATCCTCTTGTCTTGGTCGTGCTGCACCACAATATTCGCCACCATTACACTGCCCGCACTTCTGTGTAAATCAAGCATCTGCTAGGCAGGTAGCTTGGCAGAAATGCTCTACAGCAACACTAGTGGCTGGATGAGCCACTCACTCGCCCGGCAATGCAAGCAGCGAGTGTCCAGGGTGACAGTTGGATATTACGATACATGCGGATGAATATCTATTTTTCTAAGAAAATATCGACATTGCAAAATCAATATTACACAGCCCTACAAAAGAACTTAGCTGATAAGCCATCTGATTGCAGGTGCAAGTAGAGGAAGGAGGAGGCAGACCAGGGAGAGAAAGTGACGAGACAAGAGTACATAGGGGATCAGAAAATTAATCCAACACTGAAGATTCTTCAATTTCAGCTTGTCTTTCCTAATTTAATTAGGAAACAAATTAGAGTGATAGAAAAATCAGAAACAAGAAATAAACATAACTAGAATCACTAAGAACTACAGTGAAAACAAGGTAGAACCATTAAGAAAAAAAAAAAAAAAATCCAAAACCAAACAACCCCAGATCCTAACAGGTGGAAACTAAATCTGAATTCTCAAGGTCCCAACTTATGAGTAATTTCCCCCCCACCGAGTTAGTCACCTCATTCATCACTTGAAACCTAGTATCTGGCAAAGCTCCCATTAACAAGCTGCCAAACACCCTCACTCTGTTCTTTTACTGCTCTATATATAAAACAAAAACCCACCTTATAATGCATCTGACCAAGCTTGAAATCCTAAATAAATTTTTACTTTAAGTAATTGACCCAACTGAAAAAAGATTCACAAGTTTGAAAAGAGAAAGCATCTTAATAGTTGGCTCACTGTCGCCACGTTGTAATTTCATCAATACAATTGTGACAAAGCTTTCCGTAAAAAAATGAGTTCCTAACTCACTTAATATCTGAACTACTTTTTGTTCAGCTTCTGTCTGGTAGTCTGTCAAAGAAATTAAGCAATGACTAGAAAAATAACTAAAACACTATAACAGCTTAGTGTGGCACCACAAGGGTATGAATTTTGATACTCAGCCCCTCAAAGCAGGGCAAGCAGGAGGCGTCAACAACGCCACCTTGGGAATTGCACCTAAGGAAATAGATCACCAGTAAAGCACTTGAGGTTCGTTACAATGAGAACAAGACTTTATTCCACAAAATAATGCACTTTATTGTTCCATGGTTTTAAAAGACAATTAAAATTTCAGGAACCACAATGGGAAGGGAAGTGAACAGTACTGAGGCTTACCAGCAGGGGGAGGAGCGTCCAAATGTGGGGAACTGGTATTTAAAACAAATAAATCAGCTGTGAACAGACAATCGTGAAGAAATCCCAACACCGGTCACTCATACAGCACACAGGTCCAGTCCCCCTCCCCTAACCCCCAACCTTCAGCCTGAAGACAAGTGTGGGATTAAACAAAGCAAAAGCCAAACACTACAATTTAGACATGGACAAGAGTTAGAACGAGGTTACCCCCAACCTTGGGCATAACCAAACATTAAAAATCAATACTTTAATTGAGCAATTTAAAAAAAGAACCCAAAGCTGCCAATCGCAGCAAGGCCAGAGGCCACACAATATAATAATCCAAAACAAACAAAAGCACAAAAAAAAAGAAACAAAACAAAAAGACAAAACAAAGCAGCAGGGTCTCCAGCGAGCTGCAGCAGCTTTATGTCTGAAATTAAGTTGCAAGTTAGGAGGTGATCTTAGAAATGATAGAAGGCAGAGGAAGCCATTGTCACCTCCCACAGCTGGATGACTCCACCCCGACCAGAGAGCCCCTTCCGGCCCAACAGCAGGAGGATCCACTTGCCAGTACTTTCTATTCATAAATAGGTGTCATTTTTGTGTGCTATGGGTGCTGCATGGGTGTGATAAAATACATACCCGTTTTATGTTGCTAAACTGCACTGGGAGGTAGATTACAGCCACACCACAGTAATAAGCAAGAGACTCCAGGCAGTTTCTAAATTTAAACAATTTGAAACAACCACTAAAATTGCAGAACTTATACAGGAGGAGAAACATTACTTACTGATGGAGTTATGGCCACTGCAAGTGACCCAAACAACCTTCCCCTGCAGCATGACCAAATGCAGGCATGAAGAAAACAGGTGAGAGAGTCTCTCTTTATACTCCACACCCATTAGGAGGTAATTAGGGGCCAGGTGTCCTCAGTCTTGGGGCAGGCTTCATCCTGCTACATTCGCATTAATGAAGTGAACTAGATCAGTGAAATAGATCAGGGACTGCAATCTGACAACAAAGGGTGAGGCAGCTGTAAGAAGGTTTTTGACAATTTTTGAGAAAAATCTACAGTGAATTCCCAGTTATGTAAAATGTGGCGATTTGGTGATTCTACATCAATTTCCACTGTATTTCTGAAGAAACTGGAGGGACTGATTGATACAATTTGGCAGTAAACAGATAAAAACTGCATTGACTTGATTGATAACATAATATTAAAGCACACTTAAGAGTTTAGACTAGAATCTAGAGGGCCACATAAAAAGTTTGGCCTGCCAAGAGGAAATACATTATAAACACCGTGTTTAACCTAAGGTGTTATAAGGTGGGAAAAAATCAGAACTGTGTGAATTATCTACTGTCTAAACTCTAAAAGGCTGCTTTTTATGACAGAAAAAGCAACAATAGAAATACAAAGATTAAAAAGTTTAAAACCTTGACACGAAAATAAGTAATCAGAAGATAAATGAAGTAAGGAAATAAAAATCTGAAGTTTAATGATTGCTTTATGGTGAAAGAAATATGATTCTAACTTTATGCTGATGCATGTTTGAATGTGTAGGTCATTGTTCAGAGGTCACTGTCAGCCAAATCCTTGTCTCATGCCAAAGGAGGCAGTGTTTTGGGAGGGTACCTAAAACTGCTGCCCATGTTCTTCATTGTGATGCCTGGCATGATAAGCCGAGCACTCTTCCCAGGTAATTCTGTCTGCTCCTCTGTGCTAAACTTTTATGCCATACACCTGTTTTCTTCTTCTGGTTAATAAGACTTGGCATTGGACAATTAGTTTTAGACATGAATGTGCTAAAAGTAGTTACTCAAAGATTAAATTGAATTCCATCAGTGGAAATGAAAGTTAATTTAGTTAAGTTGTAAAAAAAATACCCTTAACAATTTATTTATTTATTGTTCATGCAAATATCACTATATTTCCTCTTCTCTGTTGGTAGATGAGGTTGGATGTGTGGATCCAGCACTGTGTCAGAGAATATGTGGAGCATCCGTTGGCTGCTCTAATATTGCTTACCCCAAACTAGTGGTAGAATTAATGCCTACAGGTGAGTCACAGAGAAACACATGCACCTCAGATACTGTCTATGACAGGGGTGTCCAAGGTCGGTCCTCGAGGGCCGGCATCCTGCATGTTTTAGTTCTCTCCCTGGTAGTAACAACCTTTTCAGCATGTCAATGTTCCTCTTAGGTCTTCTAACAAGCCATCATTTGATCCAGGTGTGTTAAACCAGGGAGAGAACTAAAACATGCAGGATGCCGGCCCTCGAGGACCGACTTTGGACATCCCTGGTCTATGACTTCAAAATGTCACTTAGTAACAGAAAACTTAATTTTATCAAATGCTTTTGTGTTTAACAATCAAGAGTATAAAAAGTCAAACAGCTAGAGAATCTGTGTATGACTGTCAAGAGGAGGACGTGAGACACCAAATCCAACAATGTAAATGACTTAATGAATACTATTGAAGCCACCTGGGCTTCTATTACACCTCAGCAGAACAACTGGCTCATTGTGGATAGGACTGACTCCATGCCATGCCGCATGTTGCCAAGCTAACCCATTAAATACCAAGTTTTTCCCAGATATGAAAATATTCAGGTCAGATGTAACTGGTTGTCATTTGAATTAACCAATAGTAAATACTTTAAAAATTTGGAAAATATTGGTGTGTTTTATGCACCAATCACATTGTGACTGGTGGCATAATATGTGGTGCTCTCACTAAGATGAGCTAAAAGTGCTTTTTGTTAAATAATAAAGATAATATGTAAATATTGTTTCTTTGTTTGAATATACCTTGGCAAAGCATTACTTTAGAGCAACATTGATGATGCAGGACTACGAGCAGAGCGTGAAAGTTCCTACTGAACTGAACCTGCATGATGAGGTTAGCGCTGGTTCGTTAACCACTAATGCTCCGGTCAACCGGGAACACATACTTTGCAGGGAAGACAGAGCCACATGCTGGGCAGCGTGTTGAGACATAAATGCCGCATATAATTCTTTGTTCCCGAAGATAAATCATTCTCACCACTTGCTCAACGCGCTCCTCTGAAAGGGCGACTAGAACTTATTCCTGTGGTTCACATAGAGCTGCGCAACCAGAGCTACGTTTCGTTCTTCTTAAATCTTTGGCAATTAATTTATGTAGTTTTTTCTCAATACATTCCTTGCAACCCTGTT
>NW_006800329.1:509810-518087 GCF_000485575.1 Poecilia formosa
TAATTAACCCTCCAACTCCCAATTTCTCACCTTCTGCAAAGTTCCACTATTATTTGTAGTCTGATTGACAAAGATATATCAGTCTTGCACAGCAGAAACAGATTTAATCCTGTTGCAGAACTAAAATTCAACATGTCGCCAAATATGAGGGATCAGAGCCAATTAGAAATCCAAGAAAAAGTGAACGCCCCAACAGACACTGCACTCTCAAGACATTAAAACATCAATTGTCTTTATTGTCAAATCCATCTACGACATAAAAGAAAACCCGACACAACCACTAATGTTCAACATAAACCAGGATTAGATTGGTTACAAATAATTGTAATAATTAAAACATATGACAATTAAATATGGTTTCATTGATTATCCTGTTACTAAACATGAGTTTGATGAAAACTTTGTGACAATATTGTATTTAGAAATTTTTGGAAGTATGATCCAACTGAGTGACAAGACTGTTACAGTTTCACCAGCAGATGTCACTATAGAGCAATGAATGAAGCATCGAGTAACGAACCTTTTTGCAAAGCAAAGGGCTGGAAAGGTTCCTTGCTTCATGAGGCTTCATTTGCCCATCACTAGCCCATTTTGCCTGAGGAAAAGAAGCTGCCTAATAATTTTGCACACCTTGATATAGGGTGTTGATCTCCTTAGGCCCCACCCTCCCTCATTAAACAAATACATATCAGCTGATATGTTTATATTCAATAAGCATTCAAGTTTATACAGCTTGGAGTTAAAAAATGTGCAAATATGAATACTATGTGGCATAAAAATTACTAAATGTATTTATATATATACAACTTACTACACACACACACCCCTGCATACTGAGGAGGTAATTCAATCATTTGGCTGAGGTGTGTTGGACAAAGGATTGTACTATGAAATGGTACTTTATGCCTTGAATGTGCCATGGGTCTATTTATCTGGGTCTATTTCTGAACATGTCAGTCTTAGTCTTTCTGTCTTTATTGGGTTTTCACAAAAATCCTTTTAACTGCAGAGAAGTAAATTATCTTTCTAGTAACCCCCAGTTATGAGATGCGTAAAACAGAAATCTTTACCTTTAACAGAAATGTAAGGTCATGTTGCACTAGTTGGATGGGCTCATATATCTGTGAACTCCAAAGTGGAAAATGGGCTCAAGCTCATTTCAGGAATGCATAGTAAGTGATGGAGTCCTAGTAACAATCATGGTTCCACAGGCCTGTGGTAGATTTCAGCATGTTGATGTTTTCAACCTTCTTAGACAGTGTTATTTATTAGTCAAAGGCTTTATTGTTTTTCATTATGTACCTTAAAAAATTGTGATGTAAATTTTGATGTGTGTTATATATGTGTGCTTCTCAATTCATTTTTAAATAGTTCATCTTGACAATGCAAATGTTTTTTTTACAGGTTTACGTGGTCTGATGCTGGCTGTAATTTTGGCTGCCTTGATGTCATCTCTGACATCAATTTTTAATAGCAGCTCCACTATATTTACTCTGGATCTCTACCACAAAGCAAGACCAAGAGCTTCAGAGATGGAACTTATGATTGTTGGAAGGTAGGGATGAAAATTACACCTCAAATCCAGAAAGTAAATTTGGACAAAAGAGATGAAATGTCAGTGTCTAACTCAGAAAACAAATTTTCTCCCTACATTCAATACTTTTGTGCTCCACAAATACAGTGGTAAATGTTTACTTATGCACCCCATGTAAGTGACATGTTGAATTGCATGATGAGGTGTATGTTGATATAGGAGTTATGGGAAATAACACACTGTTTATTATTTATTTATTTTACATTCTTCTATAGGCTTTTACTGATAAAGCTTAAATATATATTTAATAATCAGTACAACTAAAAGAAGTCAAATGGTTATTATCTGTCTGGTGCCCAGGAAGATTTTATGCATGCTGGATCACACCTCACTCTCATTTTGACTTCAACCGAAATGCCACAATAACAACATTATGTGTATGTTCAGGATTTTCGTCCTCGTCTTGATGTGTGTTAGTCTGTTGTGGATTCCAGTTGTCCAGACAGCCAACAGTGGACAGCTTTTTGAGTACATCCAGTCTGTGACCAGCTTTCTAGCCCCACCAATTACTGCTGTCTTCATAATGGCAATCTTCTGGCCTCGTGCCAATGAGCAGGTATGTCTCAGATAGATGTTCACATCAAACAAATAATCACAAACAGCACTGAAATGATGTTACCTCAGGAATGTCCAGTCCAGTTCCCATTTACTGATGCTTTGCATGCTTCCAAAGTGATTCTTTTGTAAATCCCTTAACTCAACATGGTACAGTCTAACTCAGTGTTTCCCAACCCTGGTCCTCAAGGCACACTGTCCTACGTGTTTTAGAGGTTTTTCTGCTTTAATGTGCCTAATTCAACTGATTGCAGTTCAGCAAATGCCTGTCACTCATCGATTGAAATCAGCTGGACTGAAGCAAGGAAATACCTAAAACATGCAGGGCAGTGTGCCATGAGGATCAGGGTTGGAAAACACTGGTCTGACTCATCTAACCCCACACCAAACCTTTAATACTGTTATCCTTGTAGGATTCTCCTCTTGTCCTGGCAGGGTTGCAGATGGGGGCTGGTGCCACAATCTCCAGCAGTCATGGGGTTATACTCTGGCAAAAGATTGAGCAGGGTTAGTTGGAGTAAGAGGGCTTTAAGTTAGCCCTGCTGAAAAGAATGTCTGTTATCAGGAAGAAACCATGTCATGAATTAACTCTGGCACACAGGCAGCGGAGGAGACTTCTCAAGTTATCTCCCACAGAGAAACACTAAAACTTAAGGAAAAACAAACTAACACATAATATTTTTAATAATTGCAATTTATTTAGTAGAATACCATTTAGTTAAAATTAACATGACTGGAACTAATTTAATTTGTAGTTTTATATTAACAACTACTTGGAGTCTCTAACCTATGCCAAATGTAATATCAGTTAGTTAAATATAATCAAAAATAGAATAACATTAATTAGAAAATGTTTAGAATGAATGTGTTTTTATTGAAACTGTTCTGTAAGTGTTTAAATTCTTAAAATCTGCGCTTTGATCTGATGGAGAAGTTCTGAACCACTTTGCATACCAGGTTTCATGTCAATTTAAAATTACTGCACAGATCAGTATTTGTAGGAATTTGCCCGGCAGGGAAATAAAATAGGTTTAAAACAAGTTAACTTTTGGTTGAACTCTGGTAAAAGACTAGAGGCTTAGTTATGAATTAGGAGTAACATCACATTTCAAACTGGCATGAGAAGAGCTTGCTCTAAAATGACCTTTGGTCTCCCTTGTCTAGATAGAGAAGAGCTGTAGCCCTGAAATTAAACAGGTCTCAGAAGGCAATAAAATTGCTTCAGATGTCCCAACTTAGTAATTTGAAACTGGTTGTAGCTGTACAAGGAAAACAACACGCCTTAATCGCATAATTGCATACATTAAAGAAATAAAACACCCTTTTTGAATAAAAGTATGGTCCCCAGAGGAACGAATAAGATTTGCTATTTGCAGCCGCATGACAATCTCCAAAAAACGCGGTTTTTGCCTTTTTCCTGTTTTCCTATTTTCCTACTTTTCTACTTGTCTCAGGAAAATGAATGTCTGTTTTAGTGTGTTTGAAGTGTCTGTGTTGTCGATGTGATTTTATACTTTTAAATGTTGGAATAAACTCTGAAAATGTATGACGTGGAGCGCTGATTATCTCTGTGTGGCTTTTGTTTCCACGCATGGCATCATTGAATCCGGGAGCACAAGAGAATGCAACAAGCCAGAAGTTAGTTGATTTTATTCTCTACAGTTTAAACAATAAATTATTAAAATCATGAAAAAAACATCGGGTTTTTTCATGGTATAAAAAACACTGGAAGGAGTCAGATTTCAGTGTATTTATGTGAGATCGACACTTTGTAGATTGATATTGTTCACAGAAAAGGTTTGCGTGGTTGCTGCATATTTTCACACCCAGGGAAAAAGTGTGCGTATATTTATGCAACATGTGACGCAAAGTTAATTTTTATATATGCCGACTTGTGTGTAAAATATGGCGCCTCACATTTTTTGTGTGTACTCACGCTTTATACATGAGGCCCCAGGAGATTTGAGATAGCCAGCCAGCCAAGACAGACATAAGGGAACCAGATTAAGAATAAAGATTCTCTTTAGATTGGGCAGACTTAAATCTAGACTGTGGCGGCAGCATGTAAGTTAGTCTGTGTTACCCAGAAAGCAGTTGGTCACAATATCGCAACACCAACACCGTGAGTGAAACAATGACTGGGGCAGCCTACTATATTAAGTACTCGGGGACCACTTATTTGTTATTACGTACATACACATTTGTAGAATACGGAACAAATGGCATCATGTGTCAGTTCCATACGGGACGGTTCCATATTTTACGGTATGGGTACCAACCCTACAAATCCATCACAAATTTGTCAATATGCCAGGTATCCACAAGCTCCAAACAGCAGAAATCCAAATAAATATGAGTTCAAATAAATCCAGGCTATATCCCTGTGGGTGTGTTCCTGCAGGACAAGTGGGGTCTCCTCTGCCCAGTCTCCTTGCTGAGAAAATTTGATCAATTGCGAGAGACCAGTTAACCAGATCCATAATTTATAGATTCGGAGGGAAAGAAAGAAAGGTTCCAAAAAAGCAGCACAAAAACAGAGCAAGCAAGGTGAGAATGAGTAGAGAACGGGACAGAGGAAAAAAGCGTCTGCCTTCACCGAGAGCTAGAGACAAAAACCAAAAAAACTTCACCTTTGCCTCACCCAGACATTTTTCCTGACCCAAAAACAACACTTCTCCTTGTGGGGATCAGATTTTGCTTTGGTGTCTACACATGCTAAATATTAGGAAAATAGTCCTCACAATTTATCACACACACACACACACACACACACACACACACACCCCTAAGAACAACTTAGAGAGACCAATTAACCTAACCAGATCTAATCTAAAAACAAACAATCAAATGAAATGCTTTGGAGCAGGAACAAATGGGTACCAAAAGACCAGGCAGGGAGGGAGAGTTTAACAGTGTGAGAATTTGAGTTTTGTTTGTGTTTGTTTAGGTTTTCTGTGTCTATTGAAACTCCTTGTTGTCCTGTCTACCCC
The DNA here is from genome assembly GCF_000485575.1 of Poecilia formosa. Lineage (NCBI taxonomy): Eukaryota > Metazoa > Chordata > Actinopteri > Cyprinodontiformes > Poeciliidae > Poecilia > Poecilia formosa. The sequence goes on from NW_006800329.1 coordinate 514,950, forward strand.
TTGATTGTCCCCCAGGGCCGGCCCAAGCCTCCGTGAGGCCTAGAGTTTCCACCCGTCCCATAAAATATGGAATCGTCCCATATTTGGCTGTTAAATGTTGCATCCCGTATTGAACCGATACAGGACGCGATTTGTTCCGTATTTCTATAAATGTCCGATAGACACGCCTATCACACACATATCAACACTAAGTGTAACTGTTACCGGCACCAGATCTAGGGGAATCTGGAGCCAGTATCAAGTGGTGCACAGGCAGATGAATCCTGTGCAACCAGATCTGTGGATCACAGAGGAAGCGAGCTGTAACAGTGTATCTCCGGCAAAAGCTCGTTTATTCTGAGCCGCGCATACTCAGAGCCAGGAGACTCGTTCTCCCTGTAAGACCCATAGACATAATATAAGGACAGACGCCTCATGGACCGCTCTCGCCGGCCATCTTGGAGCGGTCCACCACTCCACTCAGCGTTATGTGTTTAGCAGCACAATGACGTATCAGCGCATTTAATCGATCATAACACACTTTTTGATACTGNTGTTCCTGCAGGACAAGAGGGTTCCCATTTGCTCCGTCTCCTGGAGAAAATTTGATCACTTGGATTGAGAGAGCAGTTAACCAGATGTATAATTGATAGATTTGGAGGATGTGCAAAAAAAGGCTCCAAAAAAGCAAGAAAGATCAAGCAGGGTGGAATGGGTAGGGAGAGGAGCAGAGGAAAAAGCGTCGGCCTTCACCGAGTGCTAGAGAGAAAAGTAGTGAGCAGAACTTCTGCTGCCTCTCCAGCCTGAAACCATCAGTTTAATATCGTTTAGTGCAAGGGGTCCCAAACTGTGGGGTGTGGCCCCTAGCGGGGGCACCGTGCTGTTGCAGGGCAGGTGCAGGAAGCAGTATGAATGAATGAAATAAAAGAAACAATGATGAACGCTGTGTGTGTTGGGTTTTTACCTTAGAATGACCAACTTTCTGTTATTCCTGCGTCAATTTGATACAGTAGAGGCTTCCACACTTCCCATATTTGTGTCCTCTGTCACTGTTTGCAGCAGTTAAAACTGTTTAATCCACTGTTAACATGTCGTAACCTGGTTTTCCATTTGCCTTCAAATGCAGCATGAGCGCTAAGATTTTCGCGCTGAGTTTACACCTGTGAAGGAGACCTGCTGCTGCTGGGCAGAGCTGCATAGGTGTGTTAGAATAATGGCAGCAAACCAGCAAAACGCAAAGAACTTTTCACAGTTTTTCCCCAAACTAACTGACTGATTGAGTAAAGCTGCTGGATGCAGCTAATGTTAGCTAATAGATGACTAGCTAATATCAATACAGAACCTTAAGCTTAACAAGCAGACTGTAGGCTACTGATGTTGTTGTCTGTGTTCAGCTACGTAGTTTCATTTTGCCCCCATGTTAAACTGGTCTGGAGCCGGGGCTGAGTACAACAGGGAGTCTCTAAGAATCCATCCCGCTCACACACATCGTTCAACCGAACTGTTAGGTACCAGGCTGGTGGGTCTGACATTTTCCTTTACAGATCATCCACCAGAGGGCGCCAGATGACAGCAGGTTCCTGGAGGCATGCCGGCAGGCCCTAATCAGACGCACCTGCAGGGAATTGCCTTCTCCTGGAGGTGTATATAAGCAGCTGGCTGCCAGCACGTCTTCGCCAGAGTGTTTGCCTTGACTGGTACACCGAGCCCTCAGAAGTCACGCTGAGTTTCAATAGTTGTTCCTTCGAGTAATCTAGTGACCTAACTTATCTCTGTGATCCTTTTNCCCCCAGGGCCGGCCCAAGCCTCCGTGAGGCCTAGAGTTGCCACCCGTCCCATAAAATATGGAATTGTCCCATATTTGGCTGTTAAATGTTGCGTCCCGTATTGAACCGATACAGGACGCGATTTGTTCCGTATTTCTATAAATGTCCGATAGACACGCCTATCGCACACATATCAACACTAAGTGTAACTGTTACCGGCACCAAACCTAGGGGAATCTGGAGCCAGTATCAAGTGGTGCAACCAGATCTGTGGATCACAGAGGAAGCGAGTTGTAACAGTGTATCTCCAGCAAGAGCTCGTTTATTCTGATTACAAAAAACAAATAAACAGATAAATAAAATACAATTCAAATTCAATCGACATCCAGAGTTACCACAAAGAAATAAAATAAAACAAAATTCACAAATAAAATAACATAGCAAAAAAATGAAGAAAATCTAATCCTAAATTAACATAATCAAACTAAAAAAACGCTCCTCCTAACACACAGTAAACACCAACGTGCGTCAGTTACAACGGTTCCTAAGCATTAACGTCGGGCTGTTATAACCGTTGCAGAGGTTATAAAAAAAGATCAAGCCACCACAAATAAGTAAGGCAAAGAGAAACAAAAACAACACAATACTACGAAATACAAACACAACGTTGACCTATCATCATATACCCACAGAACATCTCAAATGGCCCATAAAAAGTTGCCGTTTATACTACCTGTGGATCACAGAGGAAGCGAGTCGTAACAGTGTATCTCCGGCAAGAGCTCGTTTATTCTGAGCCGCGCATGCTCAGAGCCAGGAGACTCGTTCTCCCTGTTAGACCCATAGACATAATATAAGGATAGACCCTCCTGGACCGCTCTCGCCTATTGTCGCTGATGACATTTAGGGCGGCCATCTTGGAGCGGTACACCACTCCACTCAGCGTTATGTGTTTAGCAGCACAATGACGTATCAGCGCATTTAATCGATCATAACACACTTTTTTGTTACTGGAAACTAGAGGTGTGCCGATCGATCGGTCACCGATCATAATCGGGCCGATTTCCGTGAAAATGTGCATGATCGGTGATCGGCAATCATTGGCTCTTGTTGCCGATACCGATCACCTGCTTCTCATTTCCAGCCTGCCTGTGCAGCTGGTCTCCTCTTTCCTTCACTTTGCGCAAACGCGCAGCAACAAATCCTAACGATGTGGAACTATAAGGCTCTGAGTGAATGGGGAAGTTTGCTTGTTGCGGCGGAAAATTAAAGCAGGTCAAAATGCATCAACACAACGAGTCTAATATGACATAAAAACAAGTGACGGAGTTTGGCTACATCGAGGCTCACTGCAGTAAAAAAGACATACGGAGGATCAGACAGCAGGTAAAGC
>NW_006800329.1:518138-520354 GCF_000485575.1 Poecilia formosa
ATAAACCTTTGGACTTTTCACTAGCCTCTTCGCGGGTGTTTCTGCATGTGGGCAAAGAGTATCAAACCCAACATGACAGAACACTCTGGCCAAACGGTTGACCCAGCAAAAACAGTCCGCAGAACACTACAACACCACGAGGCTGTACTTCAGGATCTGGGTAATCGGCAGGCAGATACAAATACTCGGTTGGCTGAACTAACCAGTTTTCTCCGCAGTCGCTTCCCTCCGACATCCGCCGCAGAGCCCGCTCCAGAGTCCGCACAGTCACCTTCGCAGACTCCAGATCCCATTCCCGGAGCCCAGTCCACGTTTTCCGACTGTCAATTGCCAAGTCCATCCAGGTTTGACGGAGATCCTCAGAAATGTAGAGGATTTTTGATGCAATGTAATATTCAATTCAATCACTCACCACACAGATTTACCCAGGATTCAGCAAAGATATCTTACATTATTGCACATCTCACTGACCGCGCTCTAGACTGGGCAGAAGCCAAGTTTTCCTCTTCCTCTGGGTATGGCTGTTCTTTTGATGAATTCTTAACAGAGTTTAAACAAGCATTTAATCAAGAGACTGATAGATCCCTGAGTTCTCGAACTTTGTTGAAGATGAAACAAGGGCAACGATCTGTGATAGATTTTTCCATTGATTTCCACATCCAAGCGGCTGCCTCGGGGTGGAACGCCCCCGCACTAAAAAGCGTGTATTTGGATGCTTTAAATGATTCTCTAAAGGACGAACTGGCAACATTAGATGAGCCCGGTTCTCTTGAGGATTTAATAAAATTATCTATAAGATTAGATAATAGAATTTGTGCACGAGCTAAGGAAAGAAACAACCGAAGCACGGGACCCAGATCGTTTCCTGCTCCCCGCCTCTCGGTCCCGGTAGAGAGAGAGCAGAGCTCTCCTGATCCAGAACCAATGCAAATTGGCCAAGCCAGATTGACGCCTGAGGAGAGACAGCGGAGGATGCGGGCAAAACTATGTCTCTATTGTGGGGGGGCGGGACACTTCCTTGCCGACTGTCCCACACTGTTAAAAGCCAGGGTCCGCCAGTAACTACGAGGGAACTGGCGGACCATCAGATGAGAACAGACTCGCCTCGTTTATTGTTGCCCGCAACCATTCAATTTCAAGACCGTTCTTTAACCCTTTCAGCATTGTTGGATTCCGGCTGTGAACGCAACTTACTAGATATCAGTGTTGTTCAACAGATGGCCATTGAAATGGTTCCCCTATGCACCCCTCTTCGTGTTTCCGCTCTCGACGGTAAGGCTCTGCCGCAAATAACCCATCAGACAAGACCCATGCAATTAACAGTTTCTGGCAACCATTCGGAATCCATTTCTTTTTACGTCTTTCCCATGGCTAACTCACCATTAGTGTTGGGGTTCGAATGGTTGCAGCAGCATAATCCGGAAATAAACTGGTCCGACAGACACATTGAATCCTGGTCTGTTTCGTGTCATTCTATCTGTCTCCGCTCTGCCGTCCCTCCAGGTCCTCCCCCCGCTAACGGCGATGAGGCGGATCCTCCTGATCTTTCTGGAGTTCCGGCAGAATATCACGATCTAGCGCAGGTGTTTAGCAAGGCTAAAGCTGCGTCCTTACCACCTCACAGACCATACGATTGTGCAATCGATCTCCTGCCTGGAGGTCCGTTACCCAATAGTCGTCTTTATAGTATTTCTAAACCTGAGCGTGAAACTATGGAGAAGTACATAAAGGAGTCGTCAGCAGCGGGCATAATCCGACCTTCGTCTTCACCTCTGGGTGCTGGGTTTTTTTTTGTCAGCAAGAAGGATGGTTCTCTGAGACCTTGTATTGATTACAGGGGATTAAACCAGATAACGATAAAGAATAAATATCCTTTACCATTACTCTCCTCTGCTTTTGAACCCCTTCACGGAGCAACCATTTTCACCAAGTTAGACCTAAGGAACGCTTATCATCTGCACCGAATTAGAGAAGGAGATGAATGGAAGACGGCATTTAAGACTCCCTTAGGCCACTTCGAGTACTTGGTAATGCCTTTTGGCTTGTGTAACGCTCCGGCTTTTTTCCAGGCTCTCGTTAATGATGTACTGAGAGATTACTTGAATGTCTTTGTGTTTGTCTACTTGGACGACATCCTGATCTACTCCAAGAACTTACCTGAACACAAGAACCATGTCCGTCAGGTTCTCCAACGTCTCTTGGAGAATAAACTGTTT
>NW_006800329.1:520671-525057 GCF_000485575.1 Poecilia formosa
CAGCCTTCTCACAGCTTAAGACTCTGTTCGCTAATGCGCCCGTTCTCATCCAACCAGACCCCACCAAGCAGTTCATCCTTGAGGTGGATGCCTCTGAGACGGGGGTGGGGGCGGTTCTATCTCAGTTCACAGCGACCGATCACAAGACCCATCCTTGTGCATTTTTCTCCCGTAGACTTTCTCCGGCTGAGAGGAATTATGATGTGGGCGATAGAGAGTTGCTAGCCATTAAATTGGCATTGGAAGAATGGAGACACTGGTTGGAGGGCGCCGAAAATCCCATTATAGTTTGGACTGATCATAAGAATTTATCCTACCTAAAGTCTGCTAAGAGACTTAATCCCCGTCAGTCACGATGGTCACTATTCTTCTCTCGTTTTAATCTCTGCATTTCTTATCGCCCAGGTTCCAGGAACCTTAAGCCTGATGCACTCTCCAGGTTGTATTCACCTACCGATTCTGAGAAGCAGCCAGCTCCCATCCTGCCATCTAGCTGCTCTGTCGCCATGGTTACCTGGGAGATTGAGGATTTGGTGAAGCAGGCCCAGCAAACTGAACCCGACCCTGGCACGGGCCCAGACAACCGGGTCTATGTTCCCACGTCATTGCGAGCACGCCTGATCACCTGGATGCACTCCTCTAAGTTCTCTGGTCATCCAGGTATTAGCAGGATTATTGCCCTGATTAATCGACGGTTCTGGTGGCCGTCCATTCAAAAGGATGTCAAGGAATATGTGCTAGCCTGTCCAACTTGCGCTAGAAACAAGGCATCTCATCAGCTTCCATCTGGTCTCCTGCAACCTCTGCCCACACCAACACGCCCCTGGTCCCACATCACCATCGACTTTGTGACTGGTTTGCCAGCCTCTAAAGGTATGACCACAATCCTAACCATAATCGACCGTTTTTCTAAAGCCTGCCATCTGATTCCTCTGAGGAGACTCCCATCAGCTTTCCAGACTGCACAGCTACTAGTGAAACATGTTTTCAGACTGCATGGGATTCCGCAAGAGATCCTCTCGGATCGGGGTCCGTAGTTTGCTTCCCAGGTGTGGAAGCATTTTTGCTTGGCCCTAGGGGCCAAATGTTCTCTAACCTCCGGCTATCACCCTCAGTCTAACGGTCAGGTGGAGCGGATGAATCAGGAGTTGGAGGCCACCCTTAGATGTCTCACATCCTCGAATCAGACTGACTGGAGCCTCTACTTACCATGGGTTGAGTATGCGCACAATTCTCACCTCTCGTCTGCGACAGGTCTGTCTCCATTCGAAGCCTCATTGGGCTACCAGCCCCCACTTTTCCCTGCGGAAGAGAGGGAGATTGCGGTTCCCTCCGTTCAACGCCATATCCGCCGTTGTAAGACCATCTGGGACCGAACGGCTTCCGCACTCAACCGGACGGCTGAACTGAATCGTCGCTGGGCCGACCGTAAGAGGCGACGGGCCCCCACTTTTGCTCCGGGCCAAAAGGTTTGGCTATCGACTAAAGATATTCCGTTAAAGTCTGTTTCTAGAAAACTGTCCCCCCGTTACATTGGCCCCTATGAGATTGAGAGGCTGGTCGGCCTTTCTGCCGTCCGTTTGCGTCTGCCGCCCTCTTTTCGTGTCCACCCCACCTTTCATGTGTCCCAAGTCAAACCAGTCCACTCCAGTCCCTTGTGCCGTCCCGCTGAGCCCCCCCTCCCTCGTGTTATTGGTGGCCATCCTGCCTACACGGTCCGCCGTATTGTGGATTCACGCAGGCGAGGGCGGGGTTGGCAGTACTTGGTGGACTGGGAGGGTTATGGTCCAGAGGACCGCATGTGGGTGCCTGGTGCTTTTATTTTGGATCCTTCCCTCATTGATGATTTCCGTTCTTCCCTGCCTTCTACATCTTCTGGACCGCCTGGTGGCGATCATTGAGGGGGGGGTACTGTTAGGTACCAGGCTGGTGGGTCCGCCATTTTCCTTTACAGATCATCCACCAGAGGGCGCCAGATGACAGCAGGTTCCTGGCGGCATGCCGGCATGCCGGCAGGCCCTAATCAGACACACCTGTAGGGAATTGCCTTCTCCTGGAGGTGTATATAAGCAGCTGGCTGCCAGCACGTCTTCGCCAGAGTGTTTGCCTTGACTGGTACACCGAGCCCTCAGAAGTCACGCTGAGTTTCAATAGTTGTTCCTTCGAGTAATCTAGTGACCTAACTTATCTCTGTGATCCTTTTTCCAGGACGCCTTCAGAGCTTACCAGGAGATCTCGAGTTTCCCACCTCCAGGATATCTGTGCTGTCTGGAATTACCTGTTCCGCCCTCCAACACTCTCAGAATACCCACCGCCTGATGCCTGACTTTACCCTTTCCTATCCAAATCTACACCACCTAAAGTAAGATCACCTGATTCATTTTTCCTGAGTCGTACACCTTTCATCACCCAAGACTCATCTCTTTCTCATACAGTGAGCGGTAGCACCCGGATCCCTTTGTCGTGGAGGAGGACCTGACAAATCTGTTTAACTGAGTTTTGTGTTTAATAAACCTTTGGACTTTTCACTAGTCTCTCCGCGGGTGTTTCTGCATGTGGGCAAAGAGTATCAAACCCACCATGACACGAACAGCCACAGTCTAACTCTCTCTATTTGTAATTCATAGGGGGCCCAGAAAATGTTTGGGAACCACTCGCTTAGTGTGAAGAACCTGAGATGGTTCTGAACCTCATGATTACAGTTGGTTCTTTGTTGACGTTTCTGTTGGAGGTTCTGGAAAGCTGAATTAACTTTTCTTCCCCAGCTTCCTCAAAACAAACTAAATTGATGTCAAATGTTTTGAAATAAAAATTCCTCAAATATTCCTTCATGTTTAAGATATGAATGTTTCCAGAGATCAGTGAGTCCCAACAACAGACTAAGGCTCAGGCTTCTGCTATAAACACAAAGAACATGGGAGCTGGGCTTAAAGAAAGAAACATTTGGTCACTGAAACTCCAGACATGAACAGACCAGAAGCTCTGCTAACATGGCTGCATTGAAGCTTCTCTTCTTCATCCATAGAAAGCCGCTGAAGGAACGGACTCCAGACCTCCTGGTCACCGTGGGAACGGTTTGCTCTCTCTGTTAACTGAGGCCTCACCATGTAACATAACCAATATATTTGTTTTCTTTGGAATAAATAAAGTAAAAGTTAAATATATCAGACTGTTTTTAGGATGGCTTCAGTTACTTGGTTGTTGAGAAATCTGAAGTTTTCCATTGTTTAAAATGATTCTTGGGCAGCAACATGCAGGTTGTAGGTGTGGCTATGATGAGCAATTAAAAAGGGTTAGATGTGTTGGCGTACGTCAAGGCGCCAACACAAGCAGGAAGGAGGAAATACACATGATCAGATCCGTGCAGCAGGAGGTTTGTCTTGATGGATCCTATGAATGTTTAAACAAGCATAAAATGAAAGAGGAGACATAAGGCGGCTTTAGAGTTCGCCCAGTGCCACGGACTGTGAGATTGGAAACTGGTATGGAGCCTTTCACCAAGTAAATGCTGCCAGTGCAAAAGGACACAATTGAGGAGGAAGAACAAAGCTCCTGGTGAAATTAATTTTCTTTTGACAGATTTTTATTGGTACCACAATTTTTATCTAATCTTTTTTGGGGTATTTTACCATTTTGGATATTTAGACCTGAGCAGCGAAGTGCTGAAAAAAGCCTGTTGTGATCGCAGGATTTCTTTTTCTCGTTATTTTTCTGTCACTGTACATCATATCCATGTTGGTTTATTCTCAGCTAAAATAGGTTTACTGTTATCAAATGTAAAATATGTCAGAGATGCAGCAATCAGAGCTTTTCTGTCCAACACTGATCTCCAGTTTTCATTCTGCTCTGATCTTCCAGTTCCTGGATTTTTTCTCCAGAGAGAAAAATGTTCTGCAGGTTCTGCGTTTCAGGTAGAAGTTCTGAATGAAACAGGAAATATTAAGATTTTAATCACGTGGTGGTGCAGGGGTTGAGCACAACCCACATATGGAGGCCTTAGTCCTCGACAAAGCTGTCGCAGGTTCAATTCGCAGCCTTGGCAACCTTTGCTGCATGTCCTCCCCCTCATTACCCACCTTCCTGTCAATTCACTACCAAATAACAAAAAAAGGTCACTAGAGCCAAAAATTTTTTTTTTATCACTTTATGCTTCAAAGCATTGACCTCGGACCTTCATGGGATGGAAATGTTTTACTTTAATTAGGACTTTCTGAAAGGAGGAGTTGATAAACTATTTCTAATGCAAATATTTAAATTTGAACAGGAAAAGAACAGAATTAGCAGCAAATGAACCAAATGCAGAAGAAGAAAAATGTTTTTATTTCTCTAAAACACATGAAGAAAAACTGCAGCAAATAAACAAAAGGAAGATTTAATATTCAAATC
>NW_006800330.1:0-4455 GCF_000485575.1 Poecilia formosa
TTATTGTTCTCGGGTTTAGGTGAGTTCTCCGTTTTATTTGCTTCATAAAATTTATCATGAATTAATCGACACACCACTAATGAAAAGTTTGACCACATTTGTTAAGCAAATCACAAAGCTTGACCTTTGTTATTTGCTTGGCAAACTGGAAAAGTAAACTATAAAAACAATCTTCAAGGTTTTTGGACATTAAACTTTTATCTACATATGAAGCATCACCTCAGTGTAGCGGTGGCTTCTTGATTGGACTTTTATAGAATATTTGGTTTGACAAACAATCGCCACTACGATTTATTTATTACACATTATAAAATTTTACAGCTACTAACAGCTCTATTAATATTTTATGTTGCTTGCATTACTAATCTTGCACTGCATTGTTCACATTTCTCCAGTTTTCTGAAGTAAGTCTCAGTAGTAAAAGGAGAGGCATAAAAAAGGCCATTTTCTCTCTACATAAATAAGCCATTGTCACAGCGTAATATTCATGTCTGCGTTCTAACATGTTAACAAAATATTTACACGGGAAAAGAACATTTACTAAAATGATCCTCATACAGAAAGCTGCAGTCATTCACCTTCGTCCAAACGCTGGTGTTTCCTACCTAATCGGTGTAAGATTATCCGGGGGGTCCGGGAGAAATCCAGCAGTCTGCGCTGATCATCCATCTCCTCCTCTGACTTGACGATTATTCCTTTAAACTCTGAAAGTTACTTCAGCAGCAGTTAACAGGAGCTTTTTGATAAACTCGTTAAAACTGGACGGAAGATAGTCCTCAGAGAAACACTCAAACATTCAACACAACAGACCACGTGCAGTTCGCTTTGTCTTCTTCTTTCGGGTTTTATGATTGTCGGTTTTCATGTTATTGCTTTACCGCCACCTTGTGGATCCTTCGATCATTACATGTAAAGAGTTCTCATACAGAGCCAGTTCTTTTTGAGAAACGTAAAATCTTTTCATAGTAATAATAGTAGACAGCTGCAGCAGAACAGAGAAAAATACAACTAAAACAAAAAAACCCACTAAATTATTGACGACAACCATAATTTCTAAAATAAAGATCAATGTATATTAGTAATGTATATTAAATGTAATTATTTTTTTATGTATTCATAAAACTTTTCATTCAGGTATGTTGGGCCAGAATCAAATCTAAAAGTTTCAAAACAACGACCCTTGAAGACTGGAGTTTGACTGTTTTAATGAGTTAATACTCATACATTTTATCAACAGTCTTCAACATGCACAGCAGAAAACTAAAAATGTGTTTTCCACTTAGTTTACCTCTGTCCATTTGGTCTCTGTCATGCAGGTCAGCTATAACTGCCGTGGACTTGTCGCCAACACCGACCCTCACTTTGTCACCGTGATCCTGACCAAGCTGCGCTTTGAAGTTTTCCAGCCAGGAGACTATGTAATACGAGAGGGACCGCTGGGTCGGAAAATGCATTTCATCCAGCATGGCACCGTCACGATTATCCCGCGTGGCAGTAAGGAGTTAGTGCTCAGTGATGGAGCCTACTTTGGAGGTAAATACAGCAGAGTATTAAAACTCTATTCAGCTACTTATCAACTCTACGAGAGTCTTCATTATTCAGATTATTGCTGCCCTTCTTCTATAAAATCTCCCACAGAACCCTTGGTTGTATCTGCACTACATTTTCCAACAAATATTTACTATTTATTCTGAATTTCTAATGGTAAATGTAATTTTTCATCATTGGCTTGATGTTATTTTGAAGAGAAAACTAAAAATTACGAAATATTTCACTCTGTAAAACCAATGAAGATAATGTGCAAGTTCTTCTGTCTCTTTACGTATTTCTTCCTCTTTCTCCTTCAGTATTTGTTGTTTCTCGTCTTTGATTTTCCTCTCAGCCTCTTGGAACATCTCATTGGTGTAGCGACTTCCTCNAAAATGTATTTCATCCAGCATGGCACCGTCACGATTATCCCGCGTGGCAGTAAGGAGTTAGTGCTCAGTGATGGAGCCTACTTTGGAGGTAAATACAGCAGGTTATTAAAACTCTATTCAGCTACTTATCAACTCTACGAGAGTCTTCATTATTCAGATTATTGCTGCCCTTCTTCTATAAAATCTCCCACAGAACCCTTGGTTGTAACTGCACTGCATTTTCCAACAAATATTTACTATTTATTCTGAATTTTTAATGGTAAATGTAATTTTTCATCATTGGCTTGTTGTCATTTTGAAGAAAAAACTAAAAATTACGAAATATTTCACTCTGTAAAAGCAATGAAGATAATGTGCAAGTTGCTTGATTATAATTATACTGTAAATAAATTTTGCAGTGTAGTTTTTCTTTTTACTTGCACTGTGAAAAAAAAGACAAGAAAATCTTACTATGAATTTTTATTGAGAAAACAAGAAAAAAGACAAAACTAATTTACAAATAGCATTTCTGTAAGAAGAAGGGTCTGTCATAGTTATTAAAATAAATAAAAGCCCTCAATGGGAAGCCTCCAGTTCACCATGTTGTTTTTTACTCAGCTCAGCCAGTGCAACCCCAGAGTTCAACAACCAGCAGAGCTTGGACCTGAAGAGCCTCTGCATTAGTCCTGGAGAGCACAGCAGGGGGCTTTATGTGGACGTGTTGGCGAAATCAAGGCCCCAGGCTCACCTGGCTTAACAAGGAAGTGCCTTCAACATTACAGCTAATGCTTTTGCTGTTTAGTTTTAAAATGCACAATAAGAATTAAAGCTTATAAGAAGTCTTTTCTTTTTTACATATTTATTGAAACTGTCACTATGTTGTGACAGTTTGGTATGAGGCAGACAATCTGTCTCATACCGCTCTCAGTTACACTACTGCTTCTTCCTGATAGCAGAGTTTGGCATGAATGCTAAGGCTAGTCAGCATGGCCACCAATGATGAGAGTTATTTTCCTGGAATGGTGGATTGTTTCTCTGACATTAGCACAGACATGATGGGCTGCCTCCTCCTGGCTCTGGTTGATTTTGACTAAAAGTGGTGCATTTCTTCACACAGCAATAATAGCTGAGGGAGAAGGCAGAAGAGCTTGATCTTTTCAGATTATCTGTCTCATATTAAATTGTCACAACATAGTGACCAGCTTGGTATGAGAGAGATAATCTGTCTGCTAATCAAACATGTAGAAAAAATATTTGTCGATGGGAGAGAAAAATATTAGTTTGCCTTGCTACCTTTAGTTCCCATGATGTTCAGGATCCAATGATTGTTATTATCCCCACTCATAGCCACAGGCTCTCAGTTGTGTGTGGAGGTTGGTGCTGCTGGATCTAGTTGGTAACACTTGGCCAGACACACCAACTCCAGATCCTTTCCCTACAGTGAAATATAACAATTCCTGTTCAAACATAAATATGTTTTCTGTTTAAAACACCTTTCATTTGACCCAAATAGATAACATCTAACATTACTGTGTTCCTCTTCAGCTTCTTCAGTGTGATGGGAATTTGTACGACTCCATCTCAGTAGCGATCAAAGCTGCTCTCTTCATCACTAAGTGAGTTTGTTCAGTTCATATTACTCCATTAGCTTTGATCTAAACTGATTTCCTCTATAAACAAACAAACAAAAATAATAAGTTGGAAAATGAGCCATGTTCTGGTTTCCTCACCGACAGAATTCCCAGAGTTCACATCTCATCCGATGAGGAAGGAAGGAAGGAGATCGAGCTCTCTGACGACCCGTACGACTGCATGAGACTCGATGTGGAAAACGTTCCCTGCATAGTGACTTTATGCAAGGTGAGCTCCCAGCTGATGGGTTCAGATAGAAACTAGATTTGACAGGGTTGATTAAGGCTTACTGGGTTTTTGCATGCAGATCGGCCACTTGACACTTTTAATAGACTTTTAATGCAACTTTATTTACCGAATGGTACTTTATGAAACATTCATGAAACACCTTCATGTTTCTGTTATGTCAGTCTTATGCTCACCCCTTCAAATAAAGTGTTACCTCTTAAAGTTTTAAAGACTTTAGAACATTCCTCTTGGCTTTCTGTATATATATAAATATATTTGTACACTTCTGTTGTCATGGTAGATTTTTTTTTTCTGTGTTTGTTATTGAGAAACTAATTCATTAATCATTAAGTTCAAAGTGTAAAACATACACCTTTATAAATACTCATCTATTTAATACTCGTCCAACCTTAATGACTGCTGGAGGGAGATTTGAGTAATTAATCATCACCACCTTGATAAATACAGAAGTTTTGTGTCTACTATAAACAATGATCCATGCAATGAAACTGAACACAAAATACAGGTGCTTTAAAACGAGGATCACATATGTATTTATTGTATGCTTTTAATAAAAGTACTGAATTTTCTTAAATTAGAATAATGCAAGCAACAGGAATGAGGCAGTTTGTCGCAGGTGGAGGAATAAAGCTGAGCTGTAACTCCAGACCAAAAAGTTTAACATAATTAACTGAAT
>NW_006800330.1:4887-16216 GCF_000485575.1 Poecilia formosa
CAGAGAAAAAGAGTTATTGTTAACTTTATTGAAGTAAGTAGGAGAAATTTTTCATCGTTTCAAACAGAAATCGACGGAGTGGGAGAGGAGAGGGGGGAGCAGCCTGGGTATCCTGAGCATCCAGAGACTTTGGAGACTAAATTAAATAATATCAATATTATTGTTATATAACTCACCTTGATATATGCAACAAGTTATTGCATATATTAGACTACTGCACATTTGAATCTGGAGAAAATTAGTAATATAGCTGAACTCACCCTCCAGATTTACGCTGGTATTTATTTTTACTCAATGGAGATTACAATGTGCATTATATGTGTATTCTGTACAATGACTTAGCTGAATTTTATGCACAATGAGACAGTCCTTGAAAATAGCTTGAAACAGAACCAAAGCTCTAGTTTCACTTTCATTTTGACTCCAGGACTGTTTAAAATCCTCTACAGGATTCTAGCTGTTCATTATTTCACTGCAGCTGGAGTGTCTGCACTGCTCTCTCTGACTGATCATGGACAACCACAGGTTCAGCCCAAACAGGACTTACGGCTATGGTAAGTCACTTTTATCCTTCTTTTGTGTCATTCTGCTTCCAAAGAGTATCACAGTGTGCAGATAAAATAGTTTTATAAAATTCTGTTAATTAAAGCATCACGTATAACCAGCCAATTCCTTATTTTATTTTATTATTAACATCTATCTATCTATCTATCTATCTATCTATCTATCTATCTATCTATCTATCTATCTATCTATCTATCTATCTATCTATCTATCTATCTATNCTATCTATCTATCTATCTATCTATCTATCTATCTATCTATCTATCTATCTATCTATCTATCTATCTATCTATCTATCTATCTATCTATCTATCTATCTGATCTTTTCATGAAAGTCTGAAAAACACGTCAGAATTTTGTCCAATGCGACTCAGGCCACTTGGATATCCGATACGTATCGAATTATTTCAAATACGATCTGAATCTGAACTGAACGGCCGCGTTCATTGACCTGAACGTCATTGATACTCGACAAACTCAATATTCTGCGTCCTGATAAGCAGGAAGAAAAACAACTATGGCAGACTATAATAAGGATTAAATTGTTAATGTACTGGCTCTGGACTGACAACAACTTAAAAATCATAAACTATGCTACACCGTTAGCATCCATGTTTACATCCACTGAGCACATCTCCTTTTTTATTGCGGTTGAGCACGCTCTATGTCTGTGACGTTATTGCGCCCTCTAGTGCGCATGCGAAGCACTTTCAAGTAGTTTGACGTTCACACTGGACGTAAAAAAACGTCAGGTCGCATATATTTGGAAGCGTGAACGACCACGCCAAAAAAAAACAAAAAAAAAAAACAGATTTTGATGGTCAGTGTATAGCCTTGTAAACATTTGTTTCCAAGAGACATTTTTGGCCAATATCTTAAAAAAAAAATAAAATAAAAATAAAAGACGTTTTTGACCAATCTAGAGGGCTCTGGAAGGTAAAAATACTGAATTTCATGACTATTGCAATTTGCATAATTCTAAGGAATCCACCCTGAAAACAGAAGGGACAGTGGACCAGACAGTCCAGGTGTTTTGGAACAGGAATGTATTAAAGTTGAAGGATCGTCTCTCTTCAGGGCTGGACTTTCGCAGACTTTGTAGCCGATACATAATCTTAATGCAAATAGTGAATGTGCTGGATTATAGTATTCACATTAAGCCACAATAACATGACAGCAGTTTTATTGGACCACAACTAAAGTTCTACGACACGATGATTCTAATTCAGATTAAAACTTTCTTCTTTACAGGAACAAACATTACAAACAACACTGAACTGAGGATCGTGATGGTGGGGAAGACTGGGATTGGGAAGAGCGCTTCTGGAAACACCATTCTGGGTCGAGGGTGCTTTCAGTCCAAATGCAGCCCCAAATCCATGACTGTGAACTGCTCCAAATGCTCCAGTAATGTGGACGGACAGCAGGTTACTGTCATTGACACTCCAGGTCTGTTTGACACCAGGTTTGAGGGAGACAAAACCATCAAAGATCTGAGTCAGTGCGTCTGTTACGCCGCTCCTGGACCCCACATCTTCCTGGTGGTCGTTCCAATCGGCAGATTCACAGCAGAAGAATTACAATCAGTGCAAATGATTCAAAAAGTCTTTGGAGAGGCAGCAGACAGATACAGCATGGTTCTGTTTACCCGTGGAGACGACCTTGAAGGCACCATTGAAGATTATTTATCTGACAGCCCAGAGCTGCAGGATCTGGTGTCCAGATGTAACAACCAGTATCATGTCTTCAACAACAAGCTGAAAGATAAGAAACCTCAGGTCACTGAGCTGCTGAGGAAGATCAGAACCATTGTTGACAAGAATGGAGGAAGTCACTACACCAATGAGATGTTCCAAGAGGCTGAGAGGGCAGTTGAGGAGGAGAAACAACGCATCCTGAAGGAGAAAGAAGAGAAAATACGCAAAGAGAGAGAAGAACTGGAGAGAAAAATAAAAGAAAAGTATGAGAAAGAGATGGAGAGAATGTATAAGCAAATCCAGGCTGACAGAGAGAGAGAGAGAAAGGAGAGAGAGGAGGAGAAGAAGAGGGAGAGAGAGGAGATGAATAAGCAGAGGAAGTGGGAGCAGGAGGAGATGAAGGAGGAGAGGAGAAGGGAGAGAGAGGAGATGAATGAGGAGAGGAGGAGGGAGAAGGAGAGGATGGACGAGGAGAGGAGAAGGGAGTCGGAGAGGATGCATGAGGAAAGACAGAGGGAGAAAGAGGAGATGTGTGAGCAGAGAAGAAGGGAAATGGAAAGGAGTGAGGCAGAGAGAAAAGAGAGAGAGAAGCAGTTTGAAGCCCTGAAGGAAAAGCAGAAGAAAGAAAGTCAACAAGCAAAATCCAGGCTGCAGTCTGAGCATGAATCTAAGGCCAGAGAAGAAGCTGAGCAAAATAATCCTCTCTATTATTTGGCTAAAGCTGGAGAATACCTGGTTAATGCTGGAAAACAGGTTGTTAACATTGGAAAAGATGTTTTTAATGCTGGATGTAGCCTTGTTAAATCTTTTACCAGCTTGTTTTAATAGTAAATGGTGAAAGTTGGAACCTTGCTGCTCATACAAACATGAGGATGAACAAATTTCAACTGAAAGTTCCTTAACAAAAACAAAGTATAAAACATGGAGAACAGAAAACAACAAACTAGATTCTGTTTCTTTCATTGTTAATAAATGAAGCAGATCTCCAGTCAGAGTAAAACTCCTTCACCACATCTTGACATTAAAACTCAGAACCTGGATGTTCTTTACACCTTGTTGGAAAGTTCATGTGAGGTTTTCTAAGAACACAGTTATATTTGATCATCATGGACTCTGCACCTCCTGATAGGCATGAATAATTTGGAGCTTAACTGTCTATAATATGAAGCTGCCAGACTTTAACAATGTTGGAGATCTTGAAGACTGCAGGCTGATCTTAAGGCTGTTTCACATGCAGTCAAAGAAAAAGTTTGAATCCTTGTCAAGTTAGTGTTTGCATATTATTTCAAAGTATTTCACGTATCACTCTTTAAGCTCTTAGAAACTGTCTTTTGGAAAATGTATATTGTTGCTGGAAAGATTAGCATAAATAGAAAATGACAGTAAATGTACTAGATTCAGGATGATTTTTACTTCAATATTCCTGCACTTTTTGCAATAATTCTCACTTTGTGATGATTGTTTGAACTGATTTCTGTCACCCTGATTTGTGTCACCCTGTTCTGAATATGAAATCACAAATAAAGCTTGATGAAAACAATAAATGCTGCTAAATGTATTGTTTTTTTTAAATTAGTTGCTTTACACATAGAAGTGACTGGGGAATGTTGTGGTATTGAATGGATAATAAATTATTTCTGTTCTGTTATAAATCCACACTTAAACTAGAACTGAGATGAAATTCAATTTTAAACAAAACAAAGTGTTTTGTCTTCATTTGCAGAAAACATTTCAGTGTTTTGTAAGGATTTCAGCTAAAGTTGATATAAATTCAGAAATACAAAACTATGAAAGATATTTTTACTCACATCTTAATTTCTTTTGTTTACATGTTTGAAGTCAAACTCGTTTTAATTTCATGCAGAGAGTTCCTGACTAAATAAAAATGAAAAATCTAGAGAAATTGGAAAATGTTATGAATTAATTTTAATTTATCACAGTTTTTGAACTCATAGCTTTGGCATAATTAAAATAAGATCTATAAAATCATTAAGTATTCACTTAAGAGCACCTGTCTGCTAACATGAAGTAGACTAAAACAACAATTACAGAGATAGTCCACAAATGGAGAAAACAAAGAGCGGAGAGGAAGATTCCCAGAAAAGGACACTTAAAATTACTCCATGAGCAAATTTACCTGATAATGGAGCTCATGAATATAATCATGACATATTATTTCAATTACATTTTTACTGCTTTTGTTTGGCGATTTAGACTATAATAAATAGATTAACACAACTTTACATCAGCACTTCTGATTCATTTTCTGTAACTCATTAAACTTACGTCAAGGAGCAATAATTTTGGCACGAATTAACATATGTGGCACTGGAAGTTATCAGTGTTTTGCTTCATATAATGTGAAAAAACATTGTAGTGAAGTTTTTCATGAGATCACAGCTTTTCCGCTCCTGTTTTCAAACTGTCCACTAGAGGGCGGTGTAGCGCTGCCATAAAAGGAAACGGAGCTGAGAAACAGAAAGTTTTCAACAACCAGCACAGCTTGGATCCGAGGAGCGTCTGTATAAAACCTGCTGGGTGATTAATTATGTGCAGAAATGGGAAATAATTAGTTACTTACTCTAGTAACTTTTTAAAATTTATTTATTAATTTTTTTAAGGAAAAGTACTTTTAGGAGTATGTTTTTGTGCTGTACATTTTACTTTTACAAGGTAAGGTAAGGTAACCTTACTTTTAATAGTAATTTTTTAGGTAAAAAGTATACTTTTTACTTTTACTTGAGTAAAAATATGTAGAAATAGCGTTACTCTTACTTGAGTGTAATTTTTACCCAGCTCTGTTTATGTGGACGTATTGGTGAGTTCAAGCCTCCAGGCAGACAGTGGGGGTTTATTGGCTAAATTCACCTCTTTATGTTGTTTGTATTAAGATAATGATGTAATTTTCTAATAAAAAATATATTTGATCACTTGGTTCACTTTTGTGTTTCAGTGTTGTTGAAACAAATCTGACAAATTAATCATGAATTTCAAAGTGTAAAATATAAACCTTAATAATAATTCATCTAGACAATAATTGTAATTTACTGGAATACTTATTTTAACCAAACTGAATTCAATGTGATTGGTGTAAAGTAGAACTAGTTTGATTTTGAAAATGCTTTGAGGGGAGATTTGTGATGAATTTTTGCTTCATAAACAATCTATTGAAATTAAATTAACAACTTAATATACAACATTGTGTTAAAGCTTAAATCACTGTAAAAAAAGTTCTAGTTAAAGGTCTAATTAAAGCAAATATATATGTGATAGCTACTCGTAAGTAAATAATAATTAAAAATCCTTGAAGCTTTTCCTTATAATTTAATATTGTTTAATGATAGACAAACAGATGTGGATTAAAATAAATCAGTAAATAAACCCACATTGCAATGATGATTGAACAGTGATCACACATTAAAGTCATGAAATTAAACTATTGCAAGAAATAATAGAAAGAATGGACATACAAATATTATTTAGTGTGTTTCCACCCTAATTATGAATTTAACTGAAAGAAATTAATTCATTCTCAGACATCTGGAAATTAGAAAATGATACAAGTAATGATATTCAATGATGCAGTTTTACTCAACATGTAAGCATGTAAACGTCAGCTAATAATTTTTAAAAACAAATTATGAGATACTGAGGTTACAGGTGAATTATATCATTCTACCTGGACTTCTACTTTATTTTTAAAGACAAGAAAGAAAATGAAAAAAAACCCCAATGCAGAACGAGACACACCTGCGGACAATGAAGGGGTAGACAGGGCACCACGGAGAAACACTAAAGACAGAACCTAAAATAAACAGAGAACTCAAATCACAACACGTCATATATAATTTGCCACAAATGTCTCTTCAAAACTACTTTTTAAAATAAACAAGTCCTACTTAACTAATATCTAGAGTTTGTTTCAAATAGGTTGAGTCAGGCACTATGTGATTATTATATTCTCAAATTCAAATCATGTGTCCTGTAGTCATGTCTATAATCCAGTACAGTCCACACTTTATCATGTAATGCCAGTGGAGAAATTATGGTCCATCTGGTCTATGTAAGGAAACCCAGACGACTCTATCAAGTTATTGATTTTTCAGAGGTCCAACATTACGGGGAAACATGACAGTGGAAAAGAACCACTTACCTGGAAGAATCATCTAGCAAAACCAAGATCATGATGCCGAAACATCTGGATTGTCACACTTTTTATACTTTTTTTTCTAAATAATGTTTTTAAAAACATGCGATATTTTCCTTTTAATGTTACAGTTTTAAAATTTTTCATACTTATGTGGCGCTGAAAGTTATCACCTAATGTTTTGTTTCAGGCAACATGCAGAAATATTATTGGAGTAAGGTATTTCATCGGGGATCACAGTTTTTCTGCTGCTGTTTTAGAACTTTCCACAAGAGGGCGGTGTAGCGCTGCTTTACATTTTTAACTGCAGGTTTTCATGTAAAGGGGAACGGAGCTCAGAAACAAAGTCTTGAACAACCAGCACAGCTTGGATCTGAGGAGCATCTGAATAAAACCTGATGGATGATGTATGTGCAGAGATGGGAAATAATTAGTTACAGTTACTTGATTAACTTTTTTGGGGAAAAAAGTACTTTTTGGAGTATTTTTCTGTGCAGTACTTTTTACTTTTACTTGACTAATTTTATTATGAGGTATTGATACTCTTACTTGAGTATAATTGATTCTCTACCCTCTGTGGATAATTTCAGTAAATTAAAAATAAAATCTGTTTTAGTCCAAAAAAAAGAAAAAAAAATTCACCAGGAACAGACTTTTTTTTTTTCTCAAAAAACATTATTTTGAAGGAAAATTATCTAGATGTTTTTGGTCCACGTAACTTTACATTTTGGTCCATCTGATGATATAATATTTAAATGATGATGTTTTGGCTGCACAGTGGCGCAGTTGGTAGAACCATTGCCTTGCAGCAAGAAGGTTCTGGGTTTGATTCCCGGTCTGGTCTTTCTGCATGGAGTTTGCATGTTCTCCCTGTGGATGCGTGGGTTTTCTCCGGGTACTCCAGTTTCCTCCCACAGTCCAAAAACATGACTGTCAGGTTAATTGGTCTGTCTAAATTGCCCCTGAATGAGTGTGTGCATGGTTGTTTGTCCTGTGTCTCTGTGTTGCCCTGCGACAGACTGGTAACCTGTCCAGGCTGAACCCTGCCTCTCACCTGGAACGTTAGCTGGAGAGGCACCAGCACCTCCTGACCCCACTAAGGGACAAGGATGTTCAGGAAATGGATGGATGATTGATGTTTTGATCAGTACTTGAGTAGCCTTTTTACCAAATACTTTTTTACTCTTCAGTATTTTTTAGGTTTTCTACATTCTACATTTACTTGAGTAAAAAAATATGTAGAAGTAATGTTACTCTTACTTGAGCATAAGTTTTACCCAGCTCTGTGGACGTGTTGTTGAGTTCAAGCCTCCAGGCAGTCAGTCGGGGTTTCTTGGCTAAATTCACCTCTTTATATAGTTTGTATTTAGATGTAGATGTAATTTTCTAATAAAAAATATATCTGAACACTTGGTTCACATTTTTGTTTCAGTGTTTCAGAGAAAAATCTACCATTGAATTCAAAGTGTAAAATACAAGCCTTAATAATCATTAATTTGTTGCCTTTCATTGTGTGGAGAATAAACAATGAAATCAGCTTCACACAATGAAACTGACCACACAATCCAAGTGCTTTATTTATAAAACAAAGAACCAAATGTATTATTATTTTTTATACAATTTCTGAGTTTTCTATAATTAGAGAGAATTAGAAAAGTATTGAAAGTTGTAAAAGGCAAAAATGTAATACAATGAACATTAATTAGATAGTTTGTTTCAGGTGGATAGATGAAGCTGAGACTCCAGAACAACATTTTTATCTTAACCGAATCCTGCACCATAGCTTATTTCCAGTTTTGGTTTTCTTTGCATTTGTTCCCTATTTGCTGCCATTTCTTGTAAAATAAAATGAGAAAGGAAAGAGCAAGGGAATATCCAACCTTTATTTAAATCTAGAGAGACTTTGGGGACACAAACTGAAAGTCATACAGCAGAAATGTTGTATATTTTTTGTATAAGTAATTCACCTTTACAGACTCCTATATAGACTATTTTAGATTTTAGATAAAAATTTTATTATATTGTTGCATATTTAAATTTGGAAAAGAAAAATCAGAAAAGCTGAGCTAACCATCAATCTTTAAGACTTCATACAATTGTGTGTTTTTATCTTCAAACTTATTGCATATCACCTCACAGTTCAAAACAGCTTCTAAAAATGCTTTAGCTGTATTTTATGTGGATCAATTAAAGCAGGAAAGACATTTTTGAAAACCTGGGACAGAATTAACCAATCAAAGCTCCAGTTTCAGTTTCATTTTACCTGCAGGAATGTTTAAAAAGGCCTTCACACAATCCAAACTATGTTCATTACCTGACTGCAGCGGAAGAGTCTACACTGACTGATCATGGCGAACAGCAACTCCAACTACGGTAAGTCAGAATAACTATATATTTAATCTGGCTGATGTAGAAAATATCAACCAACAAAAACACATAAACTTTTCACTTTCAGCCTTCTGCTGTGTTATTGTGGGGTTACAAAATCTACTGATACAATTAAAGATTTTAATTCCTATAAAGGATGTTAAACAAGTGAAGAAGGTGAAGCTCTTCTTCACTGGTGCACATGATTATTTGTCAGGTTGGGTTTTGGGCTGCGTCACGTAGATTATATCAGTAACAAAAAAGGAGCAAATGTCAGACGACATTTGATCTTTATTATTATAAACTTAGTAGCAGCTGTCACACAGAGGACAAATTAAAAAGCAAATAGAAAAGAGAAAATTTTTGATTCCCTGAAACACTCCTAAGGTCTCAACTATATTTTTTCCTCTCATCCAAATACACAGAAGCTGAAAATCTGAGTAGATGATGATTCTAATTCAGATTCAAACTTTCTTCTTTACAGGAACAAACATCATAAACAACGATGAGTTGAGGATCGTGATGGTGGGGAAGACTGGGATTGGGAAGAGCGCCACTGGAAACACCATTCTGGGTCGACCGTGCTTTGAATCCAAATGCAGCGCCAATTCCCTGACTGTTGACTGCTCTAAAGTCTCCAGTAATGTGGATGGACAGCAGGTTGCCGTCATCGATACTCCAGGTCTGTTTGACACCAGATTTGATGAAGATAAAACCAGAAAAGATCTGAGTCAGTGCGTCCGATATGCCGCTCCTGGACCCCACATCTTCCTGGTGGTCGTTGCGGTGAGCAGATTCACAAAGGAAGAAAAACAATCAGTACAACTGATTAAGGAAACATTTGGAGAGGCAGCAAACAAATACAGCATGGTTCTGTTTACCCGTGGAGACGACCTTGATTCCACCATCGAAGAGTATTTGTCTGAAAGTCTAGACCTCCAGGATCTGGTGTCCAGATGCAACGGCCAGTATCATGTCTTCAACAATAAGCTGAAAGATAAGAAACCTCAGGTCACTGAGCTGCTGGAGAAGATCAGAACCATTGTTGACAGGAATGGAGGAAGTCATTACACCAATGAGATGTTCCAAGAGGCTGAGAGGGCGATCGAAGAGAAGAAACAACGCATCCTGAAGGAGAAAGAAGAAGAAATACGGAAAGAGCGAGAAGAAATGGAGAGAAAAATACAAGAAAAGTATGAGAAAGAGATGAAGAAAATTAATGAGCAAATCCAGGTTGAGAGAGAAAAAGAGAAGAAGGAGAGAGAGGAAGAGAGGAAGAGAGAGAAGGAGGAGATGAATGAGGAGAGAAAGAGAGAAAGGGAAAGGAGAGAGGCAGAGAGAAAAGAGAGAGAGAAGGAGTTCGAAACCATGAAAAAACAACTGAAGGAGCAGCAGGAGAGAGAAATTCAAGCTGAAAAATCCAGGCTGCAGTCCATGCATGTGTCCAGGGCCAGAGGTCAAGCTGAAAGACGTGGTGGTGGCGGCGGATGTGTAATGCTGTGAGGTTAAGTGTTGTTAGACATTAAAACAGAACTAATAAGTTTTTTTTTCTCTTTATTTTTGCTGTTGTTTTGAAAAATGAAGTAGAACTCCTGGTAGAATGATGTAATTCACCTGACAATTTGTTTTAGGAAAGTATCTGCTGATATTTAAATGCCTGCATGTTCAGTAAAGCTGTTTGAATAATTCTCATTTCCAGATATGTGTGAATGTTTTAATTCTCTCAGTAAATAAATCCATAATTATGTTCTTACCGAAAATATGCTTCTAAAAGTCAATCCTTTCAATTCATTATTTGCTGTAATAGTTTAATTTTATGATTTTAATTTGTGATCACAGTTTAAACCTCATTGCCATTGAGCTTATTTATTGATTTATTTTAGTCCAGATTTGTTGTGACATCCTGAGCTGAGTTTAATACGACACTTAAACCTTTGTCTAATCATTAAATACTGTTACATTATAAGAAAATACTTTATCATTATAAGCTTAGTAGCAGCTGTCAAGTCATATTTGCTTTTATTAGACCTCCTAATGTAACCCTCACAAGCTTTTTAGTGACAGGGCTTTAACCCAAAGCTGTTGTTTATTTAATTATATTAGAGTGATTATTTATTAAAGTGGAAATTCTCCACAAACATAAACTCAAAGCACTTTTCAAAATAAAACAAATACCACTTTACCCCAGTCATTTTAAATATGTATTTCTCACTGCATTGAACCCCATTGTAACCTCCTGGTTGTTCCACCAAATATTGATTTCTGAACTCTTCTGAAATCAGGAAGAGTCAGAAAGCTCTGCATCTTTTTTGTTATTTTGACCATTTTGCATTTTCTGCAGATAAAAACTAAATTTTTCCTTGGAATTTCAGAAACATGTTATCAGAAATTCATAGAATAAAAGAACAATGTTCATTTTACTCAAACATGTACCTATAAAAAGGGAAATCAGAGAAACTGATAAGTTTAAGTGGTCTCTTCAATTTTTCCAGAGCTGTACAATATGTGTGTGTATTTATTAACCCCTATAGCCCGAGGACCCACCGGTGGGTCC
>NW_006800330.1:16854-27699 GCF_000485575.1 Poecilia formosa
AACCCTTGAACTCATCAGCCACAAAGTTTCTTTTTGTCTCTTGAGACAAACGGAGAGAGACAATTAGTGCCCCAAGAGGAAGTCGACAGAGGATTATTATGTACTTTTGGCCTTCATTTCATCTCTAATGGTTTTAAGAAGGTCTTTAAAAGTCCTAAATCTGAGTTGGTGAGGCTTGCAGAAACTCTAGTAGAGATAAACATGTTGTTTCCACTCAGCTGAGAAATTTTAAAGATCATTACCCAAACATAAAGAGACACACCTCGATGATGTGCCAGCATGACACAGACCACAAATACCAGCAGACACGGCAAACAAAAAGCTCTGAAAAACCTGTCTTGATGGCAGAATGTGACGTGATGTGATGTGATGTGACATGACGTGACGTGATGTGATGCATGAGCACTTTCAGATCGCTATCAATACCATGGCATGTTTCTGTCTCCAAAAATGGCCACTAATCAATGAAATAAGATCAAAATAAGCTCAATCAACTTCAGATTAATTTGTTAATCAATAACATGTACACCTACCTGCTTTGCTTTGCTTTGCTTTTCTTCTATATTTTCAACTTCAGTTTAATTCAAATTCAGAAATACTTTATTAATCCCAAATGGAAATGAAAAGTTGTTTTAACTCATTAATTAAAATTCTTCAAAGAGTTATTGAGATGGCTGTTGGCAGGAAAAATCTCCTGTAGTGGTCTGTGTTACAGCACATCGAAAGAAGCCTCTGACTGAAGATACTCTGTTTTGCCAAGAAAATGAATCAATTTTTCATGCAATTACGAGTCACTGCATTTGTTTGTACTTTTGTGGTGATATGCATCTTCAATTTCATCCGTAATGGTTATAAGAAGGTCTTTAAAAGTCTTAAATTTGAGTTGGTGAACTCTAGTATAAAAACCTGTGTTGTTTCCACCAAGCTGAGAAATTTTAAACATCGTTACCCAAACACAAAGAGACACACCTTGGTAATGTGTCAGCATGCACATACAGTACATACCATAAATGCCAGCAGATCACAGGCAAACAAAAAGCTCTGGGAGATTACAACAGAAAAGCTTGTTTTGTCAGGGTAGGAAGAAAGATCTTTGAGCATTCAACAATCAGGTTTTGTTTTGCTTGGTTGGTTTTATGTGAAGAGGAAGATTCCCTACAACTTGGACCTACAACTGCACAACCTTCAGAGTGACTAAATGCATTGAAAACCAGCAGCAAGGACCTGGAAAACCATGAACATCTGGATGCCCAAAGGAAAACTAAAATAAATCACAAATTATTATATGTTATTATATGAGTATAATTTAGTGGAACATTCCCAGTAAACATTCCAGGGACCCATTTCTCTAATTAGAGCTCAAATAACGTTTAGCATTTTTGTCACTAAATGCCAAAGTGGACAGGATTGTGGCATTTTGTGGGTGCAAATGCAGTACATTTAATCAGTGTAGCCCAAAAAGACTGAATCTTCAGTATATATTTCATTTCTGTTCAGTATTATGGTGCAATCTTTTCTAATTTTAATACATCTATTTTCAAATCCTATAAACCAGGTTCTGCAGGAGGTTTCTTGCTGTTAAAGGGGAGTTTTTCCTCTCCACTGTTGCTACATGCATGCCTGGTATGAGGGATTGCTGTAAAGTCAACAAAAACACAATCTAATGTTGCCATGTGTTCATCTAGGAGGAGTAACTCAATGCAATCTGCTGAGTTTCTTTAGCTAGAAACTTTTTAATATAATTCAATAAAACACTAAATTTTCTGTTTCTTCTTCTTTGTTTGCTTTGTGTTTTTATCTTGTGCTTTGATGTAAAATAAATCTCTATATTAAAAATAAAAAAAGAAACTTTTTGATCTGCGGTGAATAATTAATTGAGGATACTGTACTGCTGAAAACTAGGTTCAATTGGAAAGTATGTGTTATTGAATTGAAGCGACACTTGTAAATCGGCGCTATGTTATAATAAACTGAACTGAATTGAATACGTTTTTGCTATTTCCAGTGTTCATCATTACAATGTCTATTATTCACAGATTCATTTACTACTAACTACGCAGGCATGAGAAAATAATTCACCCTGTTTGCTCTGTCTCAAAGATCAGAGCTTCCCAAGAGTAGACTGGTTTCCATCCCCTTTAAATATGAGGATGAAATAGAGAAAGAGGTGACAGAATGAAAACAAAGTCAAAGGATGGCAAATAGACGAAAGGGAGAAAGAATGAATGATGGACAGATAAGAGAGAGACAGAGAGGAAGAAGGAAGATTGAAGATGTTTTTTTTTTTGTTGTCAAATTCTCTTGTCAGTGTTTGGGTGAGGATTTTTTTTTACAGACAGATATACCAGTGTGTCCAGTTTGATGAACAGGGCGTTATGTTGTTCTAGCGAAGCTTTGTGTGTTCTTCTTCTTCACTGAATCCATAATCTCTCTCTTTAGTTTGAGGTTAACTGAAACCAACAACTACATGTTTCCTTACAGAACAAGGACACGCCCGTTCACTCGCACACAAACCTAACCACATACCACACGACTAAACCGAGTCATGCATTAGTTTAAGTTGCTTACTGTTGGTCAGGGTTGACAGGGCGTTGGATAAAAACAGCTCAATCCTGGAATAAAAGATAGTAAAGGATGAAAAAACTTGAGACTGACCAACATATAAATCCAACTTAGAATATCTACCAAGATTTGAAATGGATATTGACAAACACTCCATCAAATCTAACCCTCCATGACTTCTACCGAATATCAGAGAAACTTGTTGAAAACGTGAAACAATCTTTCTTTGAACTTTAGTTTGAAGCAGAACTCAACCCTGCAACATGACAATGACCCAAAACATACCAGTACCGGGCTGAATCAGAGCCCAGTTGTTTATCCCTCTCAGATATTTTGGCAAGTCTTTTGGGAGACGGCATGATTTTTTTTTTATTGTTGTTGTTCTGTTTTTGTTTGTTTTTTGTCCCATTTTTGTTTGATTCAGATATAAGTTGTTTCAAAATTGTTGGTTTGACTTAGATTGATTTGTACACTGGTACATATTGAGCCTGATCTCCAAATTCAATAATAAAGATGTGTAAAAAAGACAGTTGTGTGAAGTAAAATGTAATACAAGCAACAGGAAAAAGCAGTTTGTCCCAGGTGAAAGAACAAAGCTGAGACACAAATCCAGAAGAGAATTAATGAAACAATGAACCAAATGTAGCTTGTTCTCAGTTTCACTCATTTGTTCCATATTTGTTCCTATTTCTTGTAAAATTAAATGAGGAAGGGGAGAGCAAGAGAAAATCCAACCTGGATTTAAATCAAATCGAAACCACTCAGCAGTATTATGGTATAATGTATTGTGTATGTAACTCACTTTGAAATATGTTATAGTTGTATTTTAGGCTATTTTACTGCGTTTTGAATATGGAAAAAAAAATGAAAATATCTTCTTTATGCTGCTGGACAGATTATTTTTAAAAACTCATTAGTGATTGTCTTACAAATAAAAACAACCTCTAGAAAATGCTTTAGCTGAGTTTTATGTGTATCAAGTTAAGCACAAAAGTCATTTTTTAAAAAACCAGGGACAGTAAGAACCAATCAAAGCTCCGGTTTCAGTTTCATTTCAGCTGCAGGAATCTTTAAAAAGGCCTGCACACAATCCAAACTATGTTCATTACCTGACTGCAGCTGAAGAGTCTACACTGCTCTCTGACTGACCATGGAAAATAAGACCTACAACTACGGTGAGTCAGGATACTGAGTCTGTTCTTATGTAGGAAATATCCAACAGAAACATGTAAATATGCAACTTTAGTCTTCTCTTGTGTTATTCTGGCATTAGCTCATGTACAAATATAATCATAGATTAAATTTTTTAGGATAGATTTGTGTAAAAGGCCATAGACTGTTTTTAACATGATCTTAAATTCCTGAATTTAAGCTGCAGCTAAATATATAAGATGATTATTATATTGGAGTCTCACACATCTTCATTTTCTCCTCTTCTCGATTTAACCATTCGAATCAGACATAAATCAACTGGTGGAAAGAGTAGACAAAAGGAACTTTATCTGAATTTGTCAGCTAAATTTTAAAAGCCATGTTATAAAAATCAACAAAGCTGTAAGAAATGAAATGAAATGAAGATCAAATATTAAAGATGCAGTATGTAAGTTTTATAAAAACATTTTTTTTACATATTTGTTGAAACTGTCGCTATGTTGTGACCACATGTTATGCGACAAATGAGCTGTGAAAAATTGTGCTCCTCTGTATTTTCCCAGCCACCCCTCCATGTGGCGCTGCTCATTCCTCTCTTGCTCTCTGTGGATGATTGACAGCGCTAGGACCCGCCTCCTGGCTCTGATTGGTTGTTTTTGTTTGGGAACGGTGCATTTCTTCAGACTGCAATAATAGTTCTGTATGGAGGTGAAGGAGATAGATCTTTTCACTGATTAACCATCTCATATTACACCATCACAATATATTGACAATTTAGGGTAATTAAATATGTAAAAAGCATACATTTTGGGGGGAAATGTCATTTACTGCAGCTTTAAAAGTTTAAATGGGCTTCCATCCAAACCATTAAGTGACTTTATACAGAAATATGTAAGTGTTATAAAAAATAAAAAATAAATAAAATTTACGTATTTGTTGAAATTGTCATGTTGTGACAGTTTCAAAATGGTAGAACTACCGGAGCTACTTTGTGAGAGGGTCCACAATTTGGTACTTTGTCAACTTAAAGCCTATGACCACTTTCAACATGATTAAAAAACAAACCAAACTCTGTCAAAACCAGCTCTGTATTCATGTATAATGTGCTTATAATGTTTTAATTCCCCTATTTCATGTGTTTCAAACTACGTTTTGTTAATATTACTTCATTGTTGTTTATAAAAGTCTTTCTAGTAACAAATCATAAGAGTTTCACTCAGTTTATCTGTGTTATTGTGTATCTGTCCCTATCACATAAACTTAACAAATACATAAAATAACTTAACTTTGTGCTCACACTCACAATTAAACCTTATTTTTCACAGGAACCAACATTACAAACAACACTGAGCTGAGGATCGTGATGGTGGGGAAGACTGGGATTGGGAAGAGCGCTACTGGTAACACCATTCTGGGTCGCCAGTGCTTTCAGTCCAAATGCAGCGCCAAATCCATGACTGTAAACTGCTCCAAAAGCAGCAGTAATGTGGACGGACAGCAGGTTGCTGTCATTGACACTCCAGGTCTGTTCGACACCAGGTTTGAAAAGGACAAAACCACCAAGGATCTGGGTCAGTGCGTCCGCTATGCCGCTCCTGGACCCCACATCTTCCTGGTGGTCGTTGCAATCGGCAGATTCACAGAAGAGGAAAAACAATCAGTGCAAATGATTCAAGATATCTTTGGAGACGCAGCAAACAGATACAGCATGGTTCTGTTTACCCATGGAGACAACCTTGAATGCAACATCGAAGAGTATTTGTCTGAAAGCCCAGAACTCCAGGATCTGGTGTCCAGATGTAACAACCAGTATCATATCTTCAACAATAAACTACAAGATAAGAAACCTCAGGTCACTGAGCTACTGAGAAAGATCAGAACCATTGTTGACAGGAATGGAGGAAGTCACTACACCAATGAGATGTTCCAAGAGGCTGAGAGGGCGATCGAAGAGAAGAAACAACGAATCCTGAAGGAAAAAGAAGAGAAAATACGCAAAGAGAAAGAAGAACTGGAGAGAAAAATAAAAGAAAAATATGAGAAAGAGATGCAGAAAATTAATGAGCAAATCCAGGCTGAGAGAGAGAGAGAGAAGAAAGAGAGAGAGGAGGAGAGGAAGAGGGAGAAAGAGGAGATGAATGAGGAGAGAAAGAGAGAAATGGAAAGGAGAGAGGTAGAGAGAAAAGAGAGAGAGAAGGAGTTTGAAACCATGAAAAAACAACTGAAGGAGCAGCAGGAGAGAGAAATTCAAGCAGAAAAATCCAAGCTGCAGTCCATGCATGTTTCTGAGGCCAGAACTGAAGCTGAAGAACATGATCTTTTCTATCATCTGGCACTAGCTGGAAAATTTCTTGCTAAGGCCTGTGAAATAATGTAAGGTTATAGTTGTCACCTAGCAATTGCTACTGATGCAGAAATACTAAAAGAACAAATTTTAACTGGATGTTTCTCAAAAGAGAAACATAAACAACACAGACTTGATAAATGAAGTTGAGCTCAAGGTAGTGTAATGTAATTCACCTCTGACCTCAGTGTCTTGCAATTCGTTTAAAAATGTTATTATAATTTTACTGTAATCATTGTCCTATTTGTCAGTATGTTGGCTCACTCTGTTTAATCCTGTACTGAGACACATAAACCTTAATCTAATCAGTAAATACTGTTTCATCCATCCATTTTCTGTACACCCTTGTCCTTCGTGATTATTATATTCTCAGATTCAAATCCTGTTTCCTGTAGTTATGTCTATAATCCAGTACAGTCCACACTTTATCATGTAATGCCAGTGGAGAAATTATGGTCCATCTGGTCTATGTAAGGAAACCCAGACGACTCTATCAAGTTATTGATTTTTCAGCAGTCCAACATTACGGGCAAGTTTGTGGCGACAGTGGAAAAGAACCACTTACCTGGAAGAATCATCTGACAAAACCAAGATCATGATGCTGAAACATCTGGATTCATACTGAGATTAAATTACTTCAATAACTTGGTTTAGTCAGAAGTAAAAGGGACTAAATACAAATTTATGTCACAGTTTTATGTTTTTTTTCTAAATAATTCTTTTCTCTTCTCATAGTATTTAATTTACATATGTGTCACTGAAAGTTATCACCTAATGTTTTGTTTCATGCAAAGTGAAAAAACATTGTAATAAAGCAGGGGTCCCCAAACTTTTTCCTGTGAGGACCACATAACTTTTCCCTTCTCTGGTGGGGGGCCGGAGTCAGTTTGTAACAGAAAAAGTGTGACGATTGCAGGAGAGCCTAAATGTAAAAATATATTGTTTTCCAGAAAGCACAATCAAATAACCCTCTCTGGGTTCTTCACAAAACAAGTCAGGAAATAAATAATAATACTATTAATGAAATAAATAATAACTAAATAACCCCCTCTGGGTTCTTCACAGAAGAAATCCAGGAAGGATTATAGTCAGTATTTTCCGAATTATGAGCCGCACTGGACTA
Organism: Poecilia formosa; assembly: GCF_000485575.1. Taxonomy (NCBI): domain Eukaryota; kingdom Metazoa; phylum Chordata; class Actinopteri; order Cyprinodontiformes; family Poeciliidae; genus Poecilia; species Poecilia formosa. The sequence continues at coordinate 24,036 of NW_006800330.1, forward strand.
TAAGCCACAACCCCAAAGGTTTTTTTTTGTTTTGTTTTGTTTGTTTGTTTGTTTTTTTTAAACCAGTAAACACATATAAATCTGCCGCTCCAGGTTTTCCACAACGATGCAGCAGCAGAGGGGGGTTGACCCAAAATCTGAGTCATAACAGGTCAATTGAATATCACATTTATTAGGGTTGAAAAAGAAAAAATTGCCAAGTTTAGATTTAACTGAACTGATTACATTAGTTTCCGAACGGTAACTGTAACAGTAAAAGTGCTGATCCTTCGTGTCTGCTACTAGCATGAGATAAATCAGTGGTCCCAACCTTTTTATTACCGCGGACCGGTCAAGACTTGGAAATTTTGTTGCGCCCCGGGGGGGAGAGGGCAGGGGGAATGAACATTCAGATCAGGCTTCTGCATGTTGGTGTTCCCACTAAATACTGAATATACCCTATTTGGGTTGACAGGTAGCCTGTCGTGATCTGTGTTTCTGTGTGTTTATTTTTGAGTTCTTCTGTGTTCAGTCCTGTTTTCCCTGTGTAGTCCTGTTCCCTGAGTCTCTGTCCTCTGATTGCTCCCCAGGTGTGTCGTATCCCCCTGATTACCCTGTGTGTATTTAGCCCCACCTGTTGTCTGTGTTCGTTGTCAGATCCTCGTCATTTGTAACTGTTTCCCTGTGCCGTCGTGTATCACCCTTGTCTAAGTCTGTTTTCCTGTGGACTCTGAATCATTAAATTCATCATTTTCACCTTCATCCTGGCTGCCTGCGTCTCATCTCACCTCACCAAACCCTGAACCATGACATAGCCAATAATCATCATCTTCTTCTTCTTCCTCTTCTTCTTCTTGGATTTTATTGGCAGTTGGCCAAGTAGCCAATCAAAACGCGCGGTAACGTAAGAACAGAGGGGAATCCCAAACAGCTCACATATCGCGCAACTGAGAGTCCGATGGATATCGGAGATATGTGGAAATGTTTATTATTAAATCTAAAGGTCATTATTATGTTTATTCAGTTAAAAATGTGAACTATGAAAAAACACAGTCACCTCCAAATCATAGTGGAGCAAATAGAGCGGCTGCTCCCGCTGTCTTTTATCCACCGCCTTTTCTTTTTGTTACGTCTTTTATCTCTTAAAATGAGTCCACAAACTATCACTATTGCTTCNGAGGAGATGAATGAGGAGAGAAAGAGAGAAATGGAAAGGAGAGAGGTAGAGAGAAAAGAGAGAGAGAAGGAGTTTGAAACCATGAAAAAACAACTGAAGGAGCAGCAGGAGAGAGAAATTCAAGCAGAAAAATCCAAGCTGCAGTCCATGCATGTTTCTGAGGCCAGAACTGAAGCTGAAGAACATGATCTTTTCTATCATCTGGCACTAGCTGGAAAATTTCTTGCTAAGGCCTGTGAAATAATGTAAGGTTATAGTTGTCACCTAGCAATTGCTACTGATGCAGAAATACTAAAAGAACAAATTTTAACTGGATGTTTCTCAAAAGAGAAACATAAACAACACAGACTTGATAAATGAAGTTGAGCTCAAGGTAGTGTAATGTAATTCACCTCTGACCTCAGTGTCTTGCAATTCGTTTAAAAATGTTATTATAATTTTACTGTAATCATTGTCCTATTTGTCAGTATGTTGGCTCACTCTGTTTAATCCTGTACTGAGACACATAAACCTTAATCTAATCAGTAAATACTGTTTCATCCATCCATTTTCTGTACACCCTTGTCCTTTGTGGGGTCAGGAGGTGCTGGTGCCCATCTCCTATCTCCAGCTGACGTTCCGGGTGAGAGGCAGGGGTCACCCTGACAGGTCGCCAGTCTGTCACAGGGCAACACAGAGACAAACAGGATACACAACCATGCACACACACACTCACACCTAGGGAGAATTTAGAGAGACCAATTAACCTGACAGTCACGTTTTTTTACTGTGGGAGGAAAGCAGAGTACCCAGAGAGAACCCACCATGCACAGGGAGAACATGCAGAAATACCCCAGGCTGGGTATCAAACCCAGGACCTTCTTGGTGCAAGGCAACAGCTCTACCAACTGCACCACTGTGCAGCCCCTAGCTACTGTTTCATTATGAGAAAATACTCCAAATATTTTCATTATCTATTTAATATTAGCTGTAGTCATATTTTCAGTTTAACCAGGTTTTTTATAGGCTCTCCTTCCTCTTTTTAGATACATTGATATAACCTTTAAAACAATTGCAAAGTTATTATTCTTCCATTAAATTTTACTAGACAGCATATCACAGAAATTCACCACAAATGGTGAAAATTACTTTTTAAAATATACAAGTCATACTTTGTACCAGTAGTATCAGAGTTTAGTTCAAATAGGTTCGTTCTAATACACAAAAAGTGGGTAAAAATTCCTCCACAATAACATCCTAGACTGATACAGTCAAATAGAAAATTATAAGTTCAAGGTAATGCTTGTTATAGGTTGTTGAATCACAATCATTAATTATAATTGTTTTATTGAATTATCTAATTAAATGTCTTTAAAAAATTGTTGAACTCTTGTCAACAGAAGCAAAATTTATAAATATTTAGATGACTTATAGTGATTAAGTCTAAAGATCCTAGTATTTTCAAGTTTCTGTTTGAAGTATGTTACCTATTAAATATATTTGACAAATATTCCAGAAGTGAAATCATCCCTGCAGGTCTGAGGTGAAGTCAAAGCTCCAGTTCCAGCTTCCTGCATGGTTATGTGTTTGCCACGTGTCAGCAGGGACTCTGAAGTTTTATACAACATCCAGACGAGACTCTGGATTCTTTCCACGCTTCCCTCAGGCTGCTGCAGGGCGTGTTCAAAGGCTGGGAGGAGAAAGGTCCAAAACAAACCAAAAACTGTCACAGTTTTACACTATTCTGTTAACTTGTGATTCATTCTGGCGTTTCAAGAAAGGTCAGCTTTCTGCACTTGCTACCAGCAACCTGCAACAAAAACATGATTTACTCCCATTTTTGCTTAAAATCTGTTTAAAATACCAAAGAAAACAGTTTGACAAACGGGTAATTTTTAAAATGAACAAGCTGAGTCCCAAATAACCAAAACATTTGACAAACAGCAGAAGATCAAATTTAGACTGATGTATTTCTAAGGTCATGTGTCTCACAAACTCTACTCATCTCCTCTCGACCACTGCCCAAACGCTCTGACTCTGGTCGCTATGGTAACGTTGAAAATAACAGAAGCGCCACAAAAACGAACATTTTACTTTCGTGAAAATTTTAACTCATGATAACGACTAACAGGAGCCCTGAGCTTGTTTCTCTGCAACAAGACGGTCCCATCTGGGAGTGATGGGAGACAATGACACCCGAGGTGTTGCTCATATCCACAGCCTGCTGGGTCTGTACGTGGTGAAGCAGTTTGAAGCTTCATTGCCTCTTTAGCAGCCGGTCGCCGCATGTTACACAGAGCGGGCCTGTAATGTGGGACTCATCTACCGGTCCATGATAAATCCATCCTCCTGTCTCTTCTCTGGGCCTTTTCCCCTTTGCAAATAAACTTTCCAAAGACACCTGATCCGTTTCTTACTCATTTTGTTGCTTGTGGACACTTTGGTAACCAATGATTCACTTCCTGCTAAAGCGCCCCCTGGTGGTTGAAGAAAAATCCACATATAAACGGCTCATAGTCCGGAAAATAC
>NW_006800330.1:27709-41875 GCF_000485575.1 Poecilia formosa
GTGATGGGAGACAATGACACCCGAAGTGTTGCTTATATCCACAGCCTGCTGGGTCTCTACGAGGTGAAGCAGTTTGAAGCTTCATTGCATGTTACGCAGAGCGGCTTGTAATGTTTGACTCACCTACCGGTTAGGGATAAATCCATCCTCCTGTCTCTTCTCTGAGCCTTTTCCCCTTTGCAAATAAACTTTCCAAAGACATCTGATCCGTTTCTTACTCATTTTGCTGCTTGTGGGCTCAATGTTGACACGCAAGTAACCGAGACTGCTGATTCACTTCCTGCTAAAGAGCCCCCTGGTGGTTGAAGAAAAATCCACATATAAACGGATCATAGTCCGGAAAATACGGGAAATGAAAAAAAATCTGAATGCTCTCTGGTATTGTTCAGAGGCCGGACCAAATGTGGATTCGGGCTGGATCCGGCCCGCGGGCCGTAGTTTGGGAACCCCTGTGTTAAAGCTTAAATCACTGTAAGAAAAACTTTGGAGGGTCATTTTATAAGGTTTTTAAAACAAAGCATAGTGACTGTTTGTCCCAAAAACAAAAAAGTGAATCCCAACTCAAATAGTCACCTGATGCACTGTGGGTTTCTGGCTTACGCAGTTCAAAAGGGTCAAAAAAGTCAAAATGCAGTTCTTTGGTTGTTTTATTCCACTGTTCAGACAAAAGGTTATAAGCTTCACAAGAGTCTGCTTTTCTCCTGCTCTGATTCCTGCACCTGTTCTCTGACTGATTGACTAACTAATGACTGATGACTGATGACTAATGACTGGTAAAAAACCTTACCAGTAAGACCCACCTATTTATGCCGTGAAATACCCACATCCCAACTGAAATTAATTAACTGATTAAATGAATTGCTAACCAAAGAACCTAAAAAAATGAAACAAAAATTCTAATTGTAAATCAACTAGAAAATAAGCAAATAAAAATGAACTAAATAATCTAGATTCTAAGATTTAACTGAAAACTAGAGAAATAGCTCCTACACAAAGATATAACTTGACAGCTGCTACTAAGTTAATAATAATAAATAAAGACACTTGAAGCTTTTTCTTATAATTTAATATTGTTTAATGATCAGATCAAGGTTTAAGTGTTGTATTACACTGAGCACAACACAGGATCAGATGTGGATTAAAATAAGTCAGTAAATAAACCTACATTGCACTGAGGTTTAACATTCATGATTTGTGATCACAAATTAAAATCATAAAATTAAACTATTACAAGAAATAAAACAGGAAGAATGGACACAAGAACATTTAGTGTGTTTATATCCTAATTATGAATTTAACAGAAAGAAATTAATACATTCACATGGAGCTGGAAGTTAGAAAATAATACAACTAATGATATTCAATGATACAGATTTACTAAACATGTAAGCATTTAAACATCAGAAACTTTTAAAAAACAAATTATGAGATTCTGAGGTCACAGGCGAATTAGATCATTGTACCTGGAGTTCTATTTTATTTTTAAAACAAAGAAAATGAAAAAATTCTTATCAGATCTGTTTTAATGTCTAACAAACGCTTGGTTACAACTTTTGACCTCACAGTATTACACATTTCCCTTTACCGCGTTGCTCAGCTGCAGCTCTGGCCCTGGCTTCTTGGTCGGCCTGCAGCCTACGATTCTCTTCTTCAATTTTTCTCTGCTGATCCTCCTCAAGTTCTTTTTTCCTTTTTTCAAACTCTCTCACTCTCTCTGCCTCTTTTCTTTCCATTTCCCTCTTTCTCTCATCATCCGCCCTCCTCATCTCCTCCTCCATCTTTTTCTTCTCTCTATCTCTCTCAGCCTGCATTCTCTCCATCTCTTTCTCATACTTTTCACTTATTTTTCTCTCCAATTCTTCTCTCTCTTTACGTATTGCTTCTTCTTTCTCCTTCAGGATTCGTTGTTTCTCCTCCTCGATCGCCCTCTCAGCCTCTTGGAACATCTCACTGGTGTAGTGACTTCCTCCATTCCTGTCAACAATGGTTCTGATCTTCCCCAGCAGCTCAGTGACCTGAGGTTTCTTATCTTTCAGCCTATTGTTGAAGACATGATACTGGTTGTTACACCTAGACACCAGATCCTGCAGCTCTGGGCTTTCAGACAAATAATCTTCAATGGTGCCTTCTAGGTCGTCTCCACGAGTAAACAGAACCATGCTGTATTTGTCTGCTGCCTCTCCAAAGATTTCTTGAATCTTTTGCACTGATTGTTTTTCTTCTGCTGTGAATCTGCCGATTGCAACGACCACCAGGAAGATGTGGGGTCCAGGAGAAGCATAGCGGATGCACTGACCCACGTCTTTCTTTGTTCTTTCTTCATCATACCTGGTGTCCATCACACCTGGAGTATCAATGACAGTAACCTGCTGGCCATACACATTACTGGAGCATTTGGCACAATCAATGGTCAGGGATTGGGCGCTGCATTTGGAATCAAATGTCTTTTCTCCCAGAATGGTGTTTCCAGTAGCGCTCTTCCCAATCCCAGTCTTCCCCACCATCACAATCCTCATGTCATTGTTGTTTGTAATGTTTGTTCCTGTGAAGAAGAAAGTTTGAATCTGAATTAGAATCATCATGTTGTTGTTTTCAGAACTTCAGCCTCTGTCTATGTGGTAGAGAGGATATGATACAGCTGAGACCTTAGCAGGATTTGAGGGAATCAATGACATGTGGACATGGAGAAAATTACAGTTAAAACCAGATATTCATCAAGACTATGGAGAGCGTTAAAGAAACTTTTAAATCAGCCAATTTGTTTATCTCAGTTCAGTCCAGTGTGTTGTAACCAATTATTTATACCTTGAAGAAATTATCCAACGTTTAAAGCACGAAAAGACAAAGAACTCCAAATAATTCAGAATCTTTATTTCAGACTAATAAGCTTTCAGGATCTACAAAAGAAGTTCGACTCAGATAAGAAATGCTTTTTAAAAAATATCTTCAACTCAAAAACTTCATAATAACGAATCAAAATAATAAAATCTATTATTGTCAGCAGATGTGTCATTGTTATCTTTTGGTATTGCAGACTCCTGCTGTTGCCTATTATGCTCCCACAAACCATTCAGAACCACAAACCATTCAGAACAACAAACGGTGCAGAACCAGAACAGCATAGCTCCTTATTTTTATTAGCGTACTGGGCACAGCCTTAGGACTGGGTTGGGGCAATGCGGGATTTGTTTTTCTTTTTTTTCTAACATTATTTTGTGTTACTTTGTGTTTCTACTAATCTGGTTTGCATTTGGTTTGGTTCCAATTGCTTCTAGTCTTGTCCTGGGTTGTTGAGCCTTATTGAGTTTTAAATTAGAATAATAAAGTCTATTTTTAATATTGTAAAGGAATGTATAAATAAAATATATTTTGGTATACTACTTCTGTTTCCTCATTCTCAGCCAGACCTACCTGGGTATAATTAATTGGGAAACTCTAGACCACTTGATATTTCAGTAGTCTACCAGTTGGCTTTAGGGCCACGTCCTCAGTCACAATCCGGGTTCTTTCCCCCGTGTTACACTTATGTCATGTTTATGACGTTGTCATGTCAGTCTTATTCACCCCCCTTCAAATAAAGTGTTACCGCTGATGTAAAGTCCCATGCTTACGTAACCAAGGGCGTAGGAACGAGTCTGTCATTGGGGGGGACGCATATCGGAAACCTGACAGATCAGTAAATAGCTTGAGCAGAATTGTCAAACAATTATGCCATCCAGGGCCGTGCAGGGACCACTAAAGGGGCAGGTGCTCAAAAAAAAGGGCACACCTCACCGCATTCTAGGACAGAATATTAACAAAGCCACAGCTTTCAGAGTTTAATAAACAATGATAATTTACAAAACTGTGAGATACACAATCAAAGCTAAGGAAAATATCTGTATAGAGCATACAGCTATGAATATGTAAGATATTTTATTAGTAATTTCTTTCTGCAGGTCTATTTTGTTATAAGAAAGTATTGCAATATTCAAACCCGCAATTTAGCAGGATATGTAAATCAGAGCTAAACCACCAGACATATTTTGTCTTTACAGAATTACACTATTAAAAATGTAAACAACAAATAATTTTAGTNTCAGTTCAGTCCAGTGTGTTGTAACCAATTATTTATACCTTGAAGAAATTATCCAACGTTTAAAGCACGAAAAGACAAAGAACTCCAAATAATTCTGAATCTTTATTTCAGACTAATAAGCTTTCAGGATCTACAAAAGAAGTTTGACTCAGATAAGAAATGCTTTTTAAAAATATCTTTAAAATAATGAGCTGACAAAACCTGCCAAGTCAACTTTAGAAAAAATTTTGATAAAGGATAGTTTGAAGAAAGGTGTCATATCTGAGTTTTATTAATCAATGATGTTCATTTCTGAAGAATCTCATGATAGACTGAAGGCTTTGAAGGAAGATTTATTGCTAGTTACTTGAGGAAGATTGGCAAGCAGCATGTACACTGGCCTACAGTAACTCTATCAACACTAGTAAATAAGACAATCCTATTTCATGACAAACTTCGGTTTATTTACTGGGGAAACAGAACTGATAACAGACGTTTTCTGAGAAGTTGTCTTTGTCATGATTTGTAGGGTGAAGTAGACGCGATGGACCCAGGTAGAAGAAATTATTTAATGACGAAATACACACAATAGTCCAGGCAGCACAGATGAGCAAAGGCTAGATTCTCACACTGGTAGGAACTGGTAGGAACACACAACTGACGGCAGACAAGACAGGACCCGACAAGCAACAAGAGACACAGGTAGGATTAAATACACAGGGGAGTAAGGAAGGAAACAAGACACAACTGGGATCCACAGACAGGACAACACGGAGACTCAACTGACACAGAAACCAAGATAAACACACAGAAAACTCGAATCTCACAGTCTTTATTTTCTTGAACTCGTGTGAACCATCGTTCAGGGCCACAGGTGAAAAGCAGGAGAAGTGAAAAGACTGTCTTCTTTGTTATAAGCTGATGTAAAGTCCCATGCTTACGTAACTGATGGATTATAAAAAGCAATGTTTTTGTTTCTTTACTCTCTGATCAGCCGAGAGTCAATGGCCATTCTTTTCTTTGACCCTTGAATAAAATAATGACAGAATGCATTCTGTTGTCCTTGATTCATTCTTGATTGTAACAGTGTCGCATTTCAAAGTAACATTCATTAATAAGTCTCCTTATCACCTATACATGACATCTGTTCACGTTAAAAAAGAAGGAAACCCCAGAATAAGACAGAAGAAAGTTGAAAGTGAAAAGTTTCATTCTTACATGGTTTTATTGATGGATATTTTCTACATCAGAACAGACTTCATATCCTGACTCACCATTGTTGCAGGTCTTGTTTGGGCTGAACTTGTCGCTGTCCATGGTCAGAGAGATCAGTGTTGACACTCCAGATGCAGTGAAGCAATGAATACCCTTTGGGTCCTGCACAGGCATTTTTATACAGTCTTATCGTCAAAATGAAACTGAAGCTTTTATTGGCTCTTTTTTCCACGTTTTGATCTTTATTCTTTAATTGATGCACATAACCTTTAGATGTAAATATGCAATACAATAAAAAAGCCTGGTCCGGTGTACAAAAAAATCAATGGGGTGTGAGTTTCTTACAGAATAAATATACGATAATACTATTGTTTGACTTTGATGCCTATAAAGTTTCCCTAGATTTACATCCAGGCTGGTTTTCCCCTTCCTCATGTGGAGGGGAAATTATGTGAAACTTATTCCTCACTTTTGTCCCTCCACCTGAGACAAACTTCCTCATTGCTGTTGTGCTCAGTTTTATTGTGTGGACATTTTTTACATTAGACACAAAACTTCTTCATTCATAAAGGTGGTGATGATTAATTACTCAAATGTGTTTTATGATGGGGATAGACGATATGAATGATTATTATCTTCTACACTTTGAACTCAGAGGTTAATAAATTAGATTTCTCTCACTAACTGAAACACGTTAGAAAAGCAATGTACCACGACAAGAAAACATACAAATATATTTTTAGTAGAAAATTATGTGGACATGTAAATACCAACAATAAAAATGTGATTTTATCCAAGGACTCCGACTTTCTGCCTCTTCTTGCCCAGACTCTCCTCCTGCTGCAGCAGCTTCATGAGAGGAGGGTGGAGAGCTTTTCCTACTCGTTTTCCTGTCTGCAGAGAGAAATGAAACAATGCAGGATGTGACTGTTGTAAACTTTATCTTAAATTTCCCCATTCTATTATTCTGACAATAAAACGGATCAAATATATTTGACATATTCTGCAATTTTTTATTTTGCTCAACTCATTTTTATACAGTGTTAGAAATACAGTAAGAGGATCCAAATAAGTAATTCAAATCCTTTCTTATATAAGAAAACTTTGTATTCTATTTGCTCAAGAAATTCATAATGGCATTGATAATGAAGTTGACTAGATAAAAATAAAGAATGGGATGTGCTTTGACTCATAAAACATCAGAATGTAGGTTCCCTGACTATGAACTGCTTCAGACAGAAAAACACACCTTGGGATGGTTTGCAGGTCTGTTGACTCTGTATACTGGCATCCACTCTAAAAACTATGACTTGCTACGATTCAGAAACTCATTTCGCATCTATGGTAGTGGTGAGTGTTTTTAAGATCTAACTCAGAACATGATACTTTTTGAACAAGTTTTCTGCATCATCTTTTTTATTTATTTTTATTTTTTATTTTTTTAATAAAAAATAAAAATAATTTTAATTTTAATTTTAATCTTTTAATCTTTTTCTTTTTTCAAATTTTCTTTCTCTTTCTTCAATGTCACATGCTGTTCTTATTTTTATTTTTATTTTTCTTTAATTCTGTAAAGCACCTTGAAATGCCTTGCTGCTGAAATGTGCTATACAAATAAAATTTGATTTGACTGATTGATCAAAAAACAGAAAAATTAAGGTCTTCTATTTTTATTCTTTTATACATTTTCATTGCTTCTGTAATGCTTTATTTGCAAAATAAAAGGTCAAATTTGTGATTTGTGGTTGAATTTTTACAAATCTGCTAAGTTCTGTACAGTGAGTCCAATCATGTTTTGAAAATGTCAGGAATAATTTGAGAAATTCACCAAACTGACTGAGAACATCTGTAATAACCCGCTCACTGCAGATCAGGGAAGCTCAAACCTTAAGTTATCTAATTAAAGGAATATACTGCTACTCTCACTAAACATGGAGATAAAATGATTAATGAAATAAACACAAAAACAACATCTGGTGCTGCAGGCATCAACCCAGTTTGAAAACTTTCTAAGATTAAGTTTAGTATTGTAATGCTGAGTGTTTCTGATATCTAGATTAGAATATGATGGGAAATATTTAAAAAAATAAACATAAAAATTCCTCATCCAAAAATAGAAAATTATGATCTTCTATGTTTATGCTTTTGTACATTTTCATTGCTTCTGTAGGGAAGAAACTTACAACATAATTTAATCTGAGAAAGAGCAGACCACAAATAATCTGAAGTCATATTCCAAGTGTTTTCTTTTCATAAAATAAAAGGTCAAATGTGTGATTTGTGGTTTCATTCTTATAAACCTGCATAGGTCTGTATACTGAGTCAAATCAAGAATAGGTTTAAAGTTGTGTGAAGTAACAGAAATGAAACATATTAGCCTCATGAAGAGAAACAAAGCTGGGACATAAAACCAGGAGAAAATCATACAGACCATATATGGTTTGTTTAGTTTCACTTTTGTTTACTCTTTATTGCACTGTTTGTCCCACAGTGCTGCCATTTATTGAAAGTACAGATAGCTGGGGGGAAAACCAGGTTACGTTGGTGATGTTATATATGTTGCAGTATTTGGTTACATATTTGACAATGAATTGACCTTTAAGCTTTAAGCACCCACACAACTTTGAAGAAAACTTTCTGAAAATTCAAACCAGCTTCTTAGAAATACATTTGTTCAATTTTAGGTCAACCACAAAAGACGTTAGAGCCAATCAAAGGTTCAGTTTCAGTTTGTTTGAAAGGCTATTTAAAAAGACCCTTGTCTTCATTATTTCACTGCAGCTGGAGTGTCTCACTGCTCTCTCTGACTGATCATGCAAAGCCCAAGCAAGTCCTACAACTATGGTAAGAAAATATCCCCCAATAAAAATAATTATATAGTAATATAATATAACTTAGAATATTATTGAACAACTCCCATCAATTTTAGAAACTTTAACTCACTGCATATTAAATACACACACATGGATGTTTGAAAGCATTTATTTCTGTTAATTATGATGATTTTCCATATACAGCTAAGATTTAAAATTAGAATATTACACAAGACCAATAAAAAACTATTTTTAATACAGAAATGTGGGCTTAATGAAAATGCTTGCTTTAAGACTGTTATTTTCAAAAGTTACTTTCAATCTAACATGCCTGATATTATTACATATTATCATGTTAAATATGACTAGATATATGGAATGTTTCACTTTCTGGTTCTGTTCTGTAATTCTGGGGTTAACCCATCTTTCAATATAATTACAATTAATTTCTGGGATATATTTATATTTAAATAGTCACTGTTGGTATTTTGACACAATCTCTTTAAAAAAAAAACTAAAACCAAATGCATTAAATGATTGCTAGATTGTAGTCCCTCCTTTCCTCACCATCGCATCAGACACATCAGACATAATGCAGCCGATAGAAAATGTAATTTAGCTTAAACTGAATAATTGCTATAAGAGTGCAGTGTGTCGACTATAATTGGTGCCTATTTAGCTGGATGTTGTGAAAATTAGGGGAGATAGCATACGCTCAATAATTTCTGCTCTCCCAAATAAACAGAACCTGAAAGTCTGAAAACATGATAATGATTCTAATTCAGATTCAAACATTCTGTGTCCCTGTAAGGGACCAGACATAAACGACGACAAAAAATGTTCAAAAAGTAGAAAAAGTGTCCATTTAATAGTTCAAAGAATAGTTAACAAAGCATAAAGACTCAATGTAAGAGCAAATTAAATGATAAGTAACAAATTTGGACCCAAATTAACTGAGGTCAATTGAACTCTAACAAAACACAAATAAAACTGACCTCCAAAGAGAGAACAAAAGGCTGCATAAATAGGGGTTGTTAAGAAATACAATATTATTTAATCTTCTTGCTCGTTCTGTATTTTGATCGACCAAATTCAAATCCACGTGTGCAATAGTGAAACCATTTACAACAATGCAAAGACAAAGACAAGCCAAACAAGACATTGCAGCTCAAATGCAATCACAACGTTTATTAAACAATCACACAACGGATCATATAAAAGACAAACCGATCAACAAACATAGGGGGCGTTCACACTGCAGCCTGAAGAGACTCAATTCCGATTTTTTTGCTGGGGTCGTTCACACTGCCAGTAAATGCGACCTGTATGCGTTCTGTAGTATAAACGGGCAAACGACCTGAAAGTGTCCCGCATGCGCAGTAGAGGGCGCAATAGGTCAGCGTTCTAGGTGTTCTGCCAACTGCGTGTTTGCGGAAGTAAACATGGAGGCTAACGGTGGAGCTTAGCTTACATATTTGAAGTTGTTGTCCAACCGGAGCAGCATATTAACAACTTAATCCTCATATAATCCGTCATGGTTGATGTTTTTCTTCCCACTTGCGAGTAACAGGACGCAGAATAGTGACATTTGTTGAGAATCAGTGCCGTTCAGTTCGGATGAATGAGACCAGAACATTAGGTGGCATTTGAATCGCATACGATATGGGTCACATTCGAAAAAGAATCGACCTGTGCTGTTCACACTGCCATGAAAAGATCAGATACAGGTCGCATTACATCAAAAAAATCAGAATTGGGTCACTTCAGGCTGCAGTGTGAACGCAGCCTGAAGTTAAAATGTACATCAGTTGATGATTAATAACCTTGTTATAAAAATACCAAAGATAATCATTTGACAAACAGAACTTATTTTATCTCTAAAGAAATAAAATAAATAATAAATGAACAAAAAAATAGACATCACATAAAAGGCCGCCCGCCAGTGAGCACCTGGAGGAAAACACATAGTCTTCTGCCATCCTAGCTCAGGCGGCTAGCTTTTCTTCCTCAGGGCATTCTCATATGTAAATCAGGGGGTGCCTCTAGTGGCTTGGAAGATGATTTACAACAGAACCTGTTCTGTGTCTAGAGACAGGGCATTTTAAGTTCTTTGGAGAAGACATATTTATTACCCTCTTTTTGGGAGAGTGTGGGCCACAGAGGGGCTGAGGGCAACAATTTGACCCTGTAGATATGAATTTGTACACTAACCAGAAATCTACAGACCAAGTTATTTTAATTCAACTGATGGCGCTATATTCAAAATATATATTCTGCTAATCAGAATATATTGATTGAAGGATGGATCTAAATTTAATTTAAGCCCTTAGACCATAAACTAATAATTTCAACAGGGTGGAGTAACCTAAATCTACCACATGAGGGAGGCACAACATAAAAGAACAAACAAATACAAAATTAACTAAAGCATCCCATGAAACAAATAAAGCAAAACTAATTTTAACTTTGCACAAATAATAAGTGAATATCTAAGTGCCAAAATTAACTAATTAATTGTTGAACTTGAAATAACAACAAGGTCTCCCCCCTTCAGTCTTTTAGAAAAACAAATGGTATGCTCCAGGTTTCTTCTGCCAGGTTGTCTGTAGTTGCAGCACCTCAAACAAAACAACAAATGTGAGTAAACCATTCAGACAAATATTAACTAAAGTGTGCACCCATTAGAAAATATATGTCTAAATATAATAACTAACTTAAGCATACTATAAGCTGTAACTAATATAAAGAAAAATAAATAAATACTAACACAGTGTGGTGGTGGAAGGAGCATCCACCACAATGATTCTAATTCAGATTCAAACCTTCTTCTTTACAGGAACAAACATTACAAACAACACTGAGCTGAGGATCGTGATGGTGGGGAAGACTGGGACTGGGAAGAGCGCTTCTGGAAACACCATTCTGGGTCGAGGGTGCTTTCAGTCCAAATGCAGCCCCAAATCCATGACTGTGAACTGCTCCAAATGCTCCAGTAATGTAGATGGTCAGCAGGTTACTGTCATTGATACTCCAGGTCTGTTTGACACCAGGTTTGAGGGAGATAAAACCATCAAAGATCTGAGTCAGTGCGTCTGTTACGCCGCTTCTGGACCCCACATCTTCCTGGTGGTCGTTCCAATCGGCAGATTCACAGAAGAAGAATTACAATCAGTGCAAATGATTCAAAAAGTCTTTGGAGACGCAGCAGACAGATACAGCATGGTTCTGTTTACCCGTGGAGACGACCTTGAAGGCACCATTGAAGATTATTTGTCTGACAGCCCAGAGCTGCAGGATCTGGTGTCCAGGTGTAACGGCCAGTATCATGTCTTCAACAACAAGCTGAAAGATAAGAAACCTCAGGTCACTGAGCTGCTGAGGAAGATCAGAACCATTGTTGACAAGAATGGAGGAAGTCACTACACCAATGAGATGTTCCAAGAGGCTGAGAGGGCGATTGAAGAGGAGAAACAACGAATCCTGAAGGAGAAAGAAGAGAAAATGCGCAAAGAGAGAGAAGAACTGGAGAGAAAAATAAAAGAAAAGTATGAGAAAGAGATGGAGAGAATGTATAAGCAAATCCAGGCTGACAGAGAGAGAGAGAGAAAGGAGAGAGAGAAGCAGTTTGAAGCCCTGAAGGAAAAGCAGGAGAAAGAAATTCAACAAGCAAAATCCAGGCTGCAGTCTGAGCATGAATCTAAGGCCAGAGAAGAAGCTGAGCAAAATAATCCTCTCTATTATTTGGCTAAAGCTGGAGAACACCTGGTTAATGCTGGAAAACAGGTTGTTAACATTGGAAAAGAAGTTTTTAATGCTGGATGTAGCCTTGTTAAATCTTTTACCAGCTTGTTTTCATAAGTAAATGGTGAAAGTTGGAAATTTACTGTTCATTCAAACAGGACGATGGCCGCAGGAATCTGAAAACAACACATTTCAACTTTCTTTATGAAACTTTCAGTATAAAACATGGAGAACAGAAAACAACAAACTAGATTCTGTCTCTTTCATTGTTAATAAATGAAGCAGATCTCCAGTCAGAATAAAACTCCTTCACTACATCTTGACATTAAAACTCAGCCAGAACCTGGATGCTCTTTGCACCGTGTTAGAAAGTTTTTGTGAGGTTTTCTTAGTACACCGTGCTTATATTAGATCACTGTTGACTCTGCACCTCTTGATAGGCATGAATAATTTGGAGCTTAACTGTCTATAATATGAAACTACCAGACTTTAACACTGTTGGAGATCTTGAAGACTGCAGGCTGATCTTAAGGCTGTTTCACATGCACTGAAAAAATAGTTTGAATGCATATCAAGTTAGTGTTTGCATATTATTTCAAAGTATTTCACGTATCACTTTTTCAGCTTTTAGAAACTGTGTTTTGGGAAATCTATATTGTTGCTGGAAAGATTAGCATAAATGGAAAATGACAGTAAATGTATTAGATTCACAAAGGTTTTCACTTCAATATTCTTGCACTTTTTGCAATAATTCTCACTTTGTGATGATTGTTTGAACTGATTATGGTGTTTTTTAATGTTTCTGTTCTGTTGAGATATTTTGTGTCACCCTGTTCTGAATATGAAATCACAAATAAAGCTTGATGAAAACAATAAATGATGCTAAATTGATTGTTTCTTTTTAATTATTTGCTTTACATATAGAAGTGACTGGGGAATGTGGTGGTATTGAATGGATAGTAAACTATCTTAGTTGTCTTATAAATCCCACTTATGACTGATATGAAATTCAATTTTAAACAAAAAGTATTTTGTCTTCATTGAAGAACATTTCAGTGTTTTGTAAGGGTTTCAGCTAAAGTTGGTATAAACTGAGAAATACAAAGCGGAGAAAAATATTTTTACTTGCATATTTTCTTTTACATGTTTGAAGTCAAACTCGTTTTAATTTCACGCAGAGAGTTCAAGCCTCCAGGCAGACAGTCGGGGTTTCTTGGCTAAATTCACCTCTTTATTTTGTTTGTATTAAGATAACGATGTAATTTTCTAATAAAAATGTATTTGAACACTTGGTTCACTTTTGTGTTTCAGTGTTGTTGAGAAAAATCTAACATATCAATCATGAAGTTCAATGTGTAAAATATAAACCTTAATAATTTATCTATTGTCTGCACCCACCTTTCATTGTGTGGAGCATAAAAATCTCCACACAATGAAACTAAAACACAATCAGGGCTGCTCTGAGTTATCAACCAGCTGATTTATTGGTGCCAACTTCCTTAATTTTGGGAAATCGGTGTTTGACTGATACTTATATATGAATTAGATCTTTTCTACCTCAGCAAATGTCTAAAAATCATCCACTGTCCTCCTTTGCTCTGCCATCAGAGGTTTGCATGTCATGTCTGCACGTTTCACTGTTTGACTGTTGTCCTCACTGTTGCCAACTGAGCAACTTTCTTTCTCTATTTAGAGACATTTCAGAAAAAAATATTGGAGTTGGAATGTCATCCTTTAACTGCAGTTGGTGCAGCCCTACACACAATGCAAGTGCTTTATTTATGAAATAACGGATCAAATATACTATTTATATTATTGCTTTACTGTGTTTTCTATAATTTGAGTGAATCTGAATTGTATTGAAAGTTTGATAAAGTGAAAACATAATACAAGCAACAGGAATTGCACACTTTGCCCCAGTTGATGTAATATGAGGTGTTTTGATGTATTGTGTTTCATTTCTCCAAACATGAGTAAATTCATTGTAACAAATGTTTAGTGTCCAGAACTTTCTACAAATCTTATTTCTCATTCAGATTAAGTTTTATAAACCTAACAGGCTTTGACTCTGTATTCACTTTGGTTTTCTTTCACATAGAAAGCGCTCTTGGTCCAGTCATATAGTATAAATGTCTTTACACCCAGTTCCAGTAAATAATCTCTTACCATGAACCTGGTTCTGCCAGATGATTCTCCAGTTAAAACAAAGTGGTTCTTTTCCACTGTCACCTCGTGCTTGACGACCTGTGGGATTGATGAAAACTAGAAAATTCCGGCAGAAATTTTAAGGGGCCTGCCAGGTGTGTCAACCACTTTGACCCCAGCATTTCAAATTTGCTG
>NW_006800330.1:61319-74141 GCF_000485575.1 Poecilia formosa
TGCCAGAATTTTACCGTATTTTAAAAATACGGTAAAATCCTGCATTTAGCAAATACGGTATAAAACTGGCAGCTTTGGTTGCCAGAATTTTACCGTATTTTAAAAATACGGTAAAATCCTGCATTTACAGAATACGGTATAAAACTGGCAGCTTTGGTTGCCAGAATTTTACCGTATTTTAGAAATACGGTAAAAAACTGGCAGTTTTGGTTGCCAGAATTTTACCGTATAAAGACGGTAAACTTCTGGCAACTCAGCTGCCAGTTTTTTACCGTAAAATGAGGCCGTTTTTTTTTTTACAGTGTACATTCAAATCCTGTTTCCTGTTATGTCTATGATCCAGTACAGTCAACACTTTATCATGTAATGGCAGTTGGGAAGTCATGGTCCATCTGGTAACCCAGACAACTCTATATCAAGTTATTGATTTTTCAGCAGTCCAACATTATGGGCAAGCATGTGGCAACAGTGGAAAAGAACCATTTACCTGGGAGAATCACCTGGTAAAACTAAGATCATGATGCTGAAACATCTGGATTCATCTGGATTCATTCACTGAGATTAAATTACTAAAACAACTTGGTTTAATCAGGAGTAAAAGGGACTAAATACAAATCTATACACTTTTTTTCTTCTAAATATTTTTTTTCAAAACATGCAATGTTTTCTTTTAATGTTGTAGTTTTAAAACTTCTCATAGTATTTAATTTACAAATGTGGCACTGAAAATTATCACCTAATGTTTTGTTTCATGAAACGTGAAAAACCATTGTAATATAGTATCACAGCTTTTCTGCTGCTGTTTTCGACATGCCCACTGGAGGGCGGTGTAGCGCTGCCATAAAGGGAACGGAGCCTACATATGCTGCGTTATCTCTGCATGTAAACAAAAAGGTTTCCAAAGATATTGACAAGATGCTTTTTAATTTTATTTTGAAAAACAAAAAACACTATATTAAAAATAAATTCATAATTTTCATAATTCATAATCATTATTTCATTAATAATCAGTAATTATGCATTCTTAAAGACGGCCTCAACTTTTTAGACTTTGGCAGCAGAACCAGCTATGCTGTTGACCTCTGACCCCTGGAATCAGAGCTAAATAATAGCCTACATTTAAAATAAATTGGCTAAAACAATTCATCAGTTTGGAACTTCATACCAAACGTTGTCTTCTCTAAATTAGGAAGTTTAAATTTCCTTTCCATTATAGTGTTGAAAAAAGTCCCCTCGAATCTAAACAATTTTCATAAACAGATGCTTCTTGCCTGGTTATTGATTTACAAGCATAATTTCTCTCCACACATGTATTACATTTGTAACAATAAAGACATTTTGCATAAAAACAAATCCTTATTTTACTGCAATTGGTTCACTCACAACATAGTTTTAGCTCGCTCAACTGTGATGGACTTACCAAGACTTTATTACAAAATACGGCACTATAATTCCTATAATGAATTTAATACTGTAATAAATGCAATCCCTGCTGCCGTTACCTTATTCAAAAGTTTAATGGGAAAAAATTCAACACTGTTTCCTTTAGATCCAACCAAACTTGAAATTGGTCAAATCTGTTTCTCCTCAACTCGTAATAGCAACCGACATATAAGCTCATTATTTCAGAAAGATATTGTATCTACTCCATATGTGGTATCTTATTGGAATACCGTTATTAATAACCTTAACTGGAAAAGGATTTGGACTTTACCAAATAAATATATGATAACTAAAGTAAAAGAAGCATCCTTTAAAATTATTCAGAATTTATCCATCGAAAATATTTCTATTTTTAACAATATAGATATTATATGCTCTTTTTGTGAAGGAAATCCTGAAGATGTGTTTCATTTATTTTGGTCCTGCCCCTTTTCTGTTCAATTTTGAAGTTGTCGGGGAAACAACTTCAAAATTGTAGCTATGCTCCACCGTTAGCCTCCATGTTTACTTCCGCAAACACTGAGCTCTTCTTTTTATGAAGGTTGGCAGAACACTGAGAACGCTGACGCTATTGCGCCCTCTACTGCGCATGCGGGACTCTTTCAGGTCATTTGCCTGTTCACACTGCAGAACGCATATAGGTCGCATTTATTTGGAAATGTGAAGGCCCAGGCAGAAAAAAATCCAGTTTGACAAAAAAAAAATCGGAATTGGGTCACTTCAAGTTGCACTGTGGCGACACAGCCTAAGAAAAGCTTTTTCGTTCCAAAAAGAATATGGTAGCAACCCTTAGGTTTGCAAAGCTGCATCTGAATGAGGATCAAGATTTCTAGAATAATATTATTTGGGTAGATGACACCTAAGTAGAGATATCACAAAACGTACTTTCACAGAAAACACAGCAGAAACATTTAATCAAATCTACTCTTCTTCTTCGCCCTTAAGCTATAATGACGTAGATAAGTTGGTAGATGATTTTCAGTGCAAACTTCAGATATCATTGATTACATTGCCCCCATTAAAGTGGAGGTTGTGACTGGTAGGAAGAAATCTCCATGGAGAAATGCACAAACATTTCAATCTGCAAGACAGCTCTGCCGTAGGGCCAAATGGAAATGGTAAAAAACTCAACTGCATATTTATCATGACATTTACAAGGAAAGACTATAACTATCTCACAACACTAAAACATGCAAGAGAGGCTTTCTTTGCAGATGTCATAAACAAAAACTCTAACAACGCTCGAGCTTTATTTGCTACTGTTGACAGAGCGCTCGAGTTTCTTGATGAAATACCCTAACATCAGGTTTCTTTTAGGGTTAGGGTTATTGAATTTGATCCATTGCTGTTGATCTTTGTGACCTAAATCCATACTGAGTAGTTATTTTGAGTAGTTTGTGTCTATTAACAAATCTATCCAATCTGGCAACAAACATTTTTTTCAAAAATGTTTTAACTTTAAATATAACTTTAAATGGGCTGCACAGTGGCGCAGTTGTTAGAGCTGTTGCCTTGCAGCAAGAAGGTTCTGGATTCGATTCCCAGCCCCGGTCTTTCTGCACAGATTTGGCATGTTCTCCCTGTGCATAGTGGATTTTCTCCAGGTACTGTGGTTTCCTCCCACAGTCCACAATATGACTGTCAGGTTAATTGGCCTCTCCAAATTGTCCCTAGGTGTTTGTGTGTCCTGTCTGCCTGTGTGTTACCCTGCGACAGACTGGCGACCTGTCCAGGGTGAACCCCACCTCTCACTGGACTAAAAGTAACTGAGTAAATGTAACTAGCAACTCTGCTCAGAACTAGAATTCAGATCCCATCTGGACCAGAACTTTATCCGCTTTTGACTCTAAAGAAGACCAAGAATCCTGATGCATGCTCTGAGTTTTCCTGTCTGTCAGAACCAGAACTTCAACAACCATCTGGGTATCTGCCTTTGATTCCAGGGGTCAGAGGTCAACAGCATAGCTGGTTCTGCTGGGTGGAACCAGAACCTGGTGCTGGAGAATATATCAGTCTGAATGTACTGAATAAATATAATATACAAATTTCACTTTTTGAATTACTGACTTCAATGAACATTTTTCACTTGTAGTTTTGTACAGTCAGCTGAATAAAAAACACCACAAATAACATTATTAAAAACTTTATTGGCTCATTAAACATCCAGAAACCCACATTTCATTAGAAGAAATTTAACAAAAAGTTTTAA
Organism: Poecilia formosa; assembly: GCF_000485575.1. NCBI lineage: Eukaryota > Metazoa > Chordata > Actinopteri > Cyprinodontiformes > Poeciliidae > Poecilia > Poecilia formosa. The sequence continues at coordinate 64,972 of NW_006800330.1, forward strand.
CAAATCAGCACATTGTCCTTTGAGATCTGAATAAATCAATAAATCACAGTAAGGAGCCTCATGTAACACATCGAGTAAAACAGTTCTCAAGAAGAAAACTCAAAACATGAAACATGGAGTTAAAAAAGTAAAAACCACAACAACCTGAGAAATATTAAAGCAGAGAATCAATGAATATGATGCACAACTTCATTACTTGGAGATTTTTTAGAATGACTATAAAAAGATTGCAATATATATACATATATTTATTTAAAAAAAATCTAGATAAATGCTGGATGTTTCTGAAAACTGCTTTAAGATCAGAGTTTCTGTGGGACATCCAGTTCTAAACTGGTTAAACTGGTTTCTGTGATGGAAGCTGAAGTTTATCTGCAGTTTCCAGTAAAGGATCTTTTTATCTGTGGAGCTTTGAGGAACATTTTCCTGTCAACAGAAGAAGAAGCAGCAGAGAAAAGAGGTTTGAAGTGTCTTTCATGATTCAGAGCCGAACTGAAAATGATTCCCATGTTTCCATTCTCAGACCATTTCTGGTTCCAGGACAAAAACGAATCAGAAAAAAGATCAACTTTCTAGTTGAATCTAGTTCAGATCAAAACTTCATGAAAGCTTTAGTAAGTAGCCTTGTGGCGCCGGCGGTGGAGACAAAACTACGTCCATAACGGGGGCAAAAAGAACTGTAAGAATCCCACCTGCAGAGAGAAGGAGGAAGGAGAGATCAGATCAGTGAGTGTTTCCAGCCTCTCTCCAGCAGCAGTCAGTGACGCAGCACATCCAGTAGACGGTTTCCATGCTGCAGTCAGACTGATCTCAGAGCTGTGACCAAGATGAACCTGATAAATTTTTTCCTGTTGAACTGAGAGAACAAGCAGATCTGAGGTCAGATCTGCTGCTGCCACAGTTTGATGAATGAGGACCACTATCTCTAGACATGTTAGACATGTCTAGAGACATGTCCAGCTGGACACCCTGGAGACATGGACACAGCAACAACACTCATCTTCACATCAACAGGGCAAGCTGCTGCTCCTCTGATTGGCTGATTGCTGTCTCTGTGTCCAATCAGGAAGCCTGAACCATTCTCCTTCCACTGAGAAGCTGCAGCTTGACTGGGAACACCGGAGCTTTGCTTTGAATCTAACTGGGTGTAGTTCAATATGCTGACACCAGCTAGACTCACTACAAACATTTACTTACTCTACAGTCTCTACAAAACGCTTCAGCCGCTGAACATCTGAATCCTCCAGGATATTTCCTCTCAGGTCCAGTTTTGTCATATAGAGGTCGCTGGACTTCAGAGCTGAGGCCAGATAATCACAGCTGATCTTTGACATCGAGCAGTTCAACAATCTGAATAAAAAATAAAAGATCTGAGCTGAAGCCAACAGGATGCAGGTTAACCAGTCCAACAGAACCAGTTAAAGATTCTGAATAATATTAATGCCAATATGCTTCAATAAAGACCTGCAGACGTCAGAACCAGAACCTGGAACTGGGCCATGTTGTGTTGGAGGATTTTAGTCAGTAAAATCATTCCAGGGTCTGATTAAAGTGTCAATCATGACATGTTATTAAAAAAAACTGGAAAGGTATGGAATTAGAGGGGTGGCATTAAACTGGCTTAGGAGCTACATTGGAGAAAGGAAACAATTAGTAGAATTAGATGGTCAGAAATCAGACTTACTAAATATAACTTGTGGAGTTCCGCAGGGATCAGTTTTGGGACCCAATTTGTTCAATTTGTATATAAATGAAAGTCAAAATATCAAACCTTGTAAAATACGTTATATTTGCAGATGATACAAGTATCTTCTGTGCTGGAGAAAACATTCAATAACTCTCAGAAGTGGTCAACACAGAAATGGAAAAATTGCAGCATTGGCTCAAAAACAATAAATTATCAGTAAATTTAGATAAAACCAAATTCATGATATTCGGAAACAATAAAAAAAACAGGAAAATTATCCAATTAAAATATCAATTGAAAGTGTTGATTTACAACAAGTACATGAAATAAAATTTTTGGGTGTCATATTAGACGATAAATTTAGCTGGAAACCACAGATCAGCCTAGTAAAATCTAAAATAGCCAAAAGTGTTGCTGTTATAAGAAGAATTAGTTTCGTCCTGGACTACAAATCTTTGTTTATTCTATATAACACACGTTGTACCACATTTAACATATTGTGTGGAAGTTTGGAGGTTACATAAAGTGGGATACTGGGAACATACAAACCAGTTACTTATCAAATCAAACATACTGAAATTCTTGGACCTGGTAATATTTAAAACGTCACAATTCATGTTGAAGGTCAGAAATTGGAAACTTCCACCCAATATACAGGAAATGTTAGGTGACAGAGAGGGTGATTATAATTTAAGAGGTGAAGGATATTTCAAAAAACAACATATTAGAACAACCAGGAAGAGTTTTTGCTTATCTGTGTGTGGAGTAAACGTCTGGAATGGATTGAATGATGAGTTAAAAATAGTACAAATGTAAACCAATTTTAAAAAACTGATTAAAACAGAGCTCATTTCAAAATATGCTATATAAGATGACTGTTTAATGGTCTATAATGAAATTTTTGATGTTCTGAAAGTTAATTGATAATAAATTGACAAATAGGAAAGGGGCAGGAGATTAAAAGATATCTTCTACCTGCTCCTTTTCGAACAGAAAATATAAAATTTGCATGTCACATGGGCAACATAATTTGTTTTACATTTTATTTCTTACCTTTGTTTCATTCTATTTTATTTTGTTTTTATTTTTTATTGTTTTTTCTGTCTGAAATAAATAATTGATTATAGATTTGTTCCTGTCAGATTTCAGGAGCCAAAATTATCTTTTGTAGACTGGGTTGAATCAATCAATCAATAAAATGTTATTTGTATAGCACATTTCAGTAGCAAGGCATTTCAAAGTGCTTTACATCATTAAAAACAAAAACACAGAGTAATAAGCAATCTGATAAAAATATAAAAAAGTAAATAAAAAATAAAAATCATTAAAACCCACACCCCTTTTTTAGCCCTTTAGAACTTTAGTTGAAACACCATCAACTGGGACTCTAACCCTTATTTAGTCATAACCAACTCTGAACAGGTGGGTTTTAAGTTTGAGATTTAAAGGCACTCAGTGTTTCAGCTGTTTTAGAGTTTTCTGGAAGTTTGTTCCAAATTTGTGGTGCATAGAAGCTGAATTCTGCTTTTCCTTGTTTGGTTCTGGTTATGGGGATGCAGAGCAGAACCAAAGCCAGAAGACCTGAGGGGTCTAGATGGTCTAGACGAATGACCTTTAACCTGCTTTACATGAGGGGGATTTATCCACACTGGGGACCCAAATGCTATCCTGTTCTGACCTCAGATCAGCGGGTGCAATTCAGTTACACAGAGGGACTTAATTAAACTCTGGATCCAAGTCCAGGAACAAACTAAAAAAATATTTATTAGAATAGAAGATATGAACTTTGATTTATGATCAATAATATTCACAGAAATATCAATAATTACATAATTATATACCTCAATCTCTCCAGTCTGCAGCCTTCAGTCTGTAGAAAACCACAGAGCTCCTTCATTCCAGAATCTCCCAGAATAGTGTTGTCCAGCTCCAAGTCTATCAGATGGGTTGGGTTGGACTTCAGAGCTGAGAACAGCAAAGTCCAGCTGGTCTCTGACAAACTGCAGAGATCCAATCTGAATAAAGAATAAAAGATGTGAGCTGAAGCCAAAAGGGTGCAGTTAAAACTGAAATATGAACAAATAAATTATGTTTGGGAATCAACAAGATGAACTGATTCTAACCTCTGATGCAGTCAAACTGACCAGCACAACATTTTATCAAAAAGAAACTCAAAGTTTTCTATGAGCAGCAGCCTGGATAAGGTGAGCTATTTCTGCTGGTTCCTGATCATCAGCTGGAGACCCGACTTGGTAACTGGATCAGAACCAATCAGTTTATTCATTAATGGCATTGGGTTCTTATTAAAGCTGCAGGTAGCCAATGGAGGCCATTATTTCCTAAGGAGACGTGACCTGATGAAGCTTCATCACAGAGACGAGGCTCCAACCGACTGACAGCTGTCAGACTGAAGATGACGGTTCCTCTCTGACCAGGCCCAACAGAACCACAGTTTCAGGACAAAGCTGAGGAATCTGCTGCTCCAAACCTCACTTTATTCATTTCATATAGATGTGCTTTTCTACAATCAGTCATTTCTTAGATGTTTCATTAATAATAACAGTCATTTCTTAGATGTTTCATTAATAATAATGTGGATGCGGCCCTGGCTTGACTCTGGAAGAACAACATTTCATTATAGATGTAAAGATGAGAATCAGAAATGAGAAATAAAACAATCTGAATCTTTACCAAACCAAACCAAACTGAAACATCTTCATCATTAATTAACATCATTTGAATTATTTTACTCATTTTGTTCATCAGTCAAAAACATTTTAAAGTGAAAAACTGAAAACGAAGTTCAATAATCTCAAAGTCTGAAATAAGAAAATTAATTTACCAGGTAAAATGTTTTAGAGATTTTATTCAGACATTTAAATAGGTTGCTTTAACTGAAAACATATTAGAATAAAATTATTCATTAAGCTAGGGATTAAAGTATTAATAAATGATTTTATTGGATAAATGGAGAAAACAAACCCCAGATTCTTCACTTCACTGACAGAACTCTCCAGGATCTCAGACAGAGGCTTCATATCAGCATCTCCACCTTTATATATGTCAATCTCACTAATTTCCAGTTCAGTCAGATCTGGGTTGGACTTCAGAGCTGAGGCCACAACTTCACAATCAGCCTTTTGGATCCTCCAGCCACCAAGTCTGTGATGAGAGCAGAAATAAATTCAGTTCTAATTAAATCAATCTGGATCATAAACAGATGAAAATATGACAGTAATGTCATCATATGATCAACATCTTCAATTCTCACATCTGTGCAGTTCATGGTTAATCAGGGAGTAGACACAACAACACAGGGACTGAATTAACACACACCACATTTTGTTCTCATTTACAAATTCAGAGGAAACTAGTAGGAGGAGGAAAAGTTGGTTCACATAGTTTCTAACTAGTTTCTATGGCGCAACAACGTCAATCCAGGGGTTTATTTTAATGGACCAAGTTTTCATTAACCCTAAACAATTAGTTGATACAAACAGTAAAAATCCTAAAAGATGAATTATTGAGCAGGGTCTCAATGAGTAAAGAGCTTAAAGTTTAAAATGTGTCTCTGGCTGACTGGATTTTTCATAGAAAACATTTTCTAGAAAGGAAGGGTTTCTATTTATTTCAACCTGAAAACTGATGAAAAGTTAAAATGATCAAAATGTTTCAATATCAAAAGCTGCAGCTGTCCTGGATCAGCTGAATGTTTAGATGTTCGAATGGCTGAAATAGTCCAGAGGATGAAGGAAATAGTTAAAGACCAAAAAGATCCAGAATCAACTGGAAGAAGAAGAATAAGAAACAGGAGGACAAAAGTCCTGAATCAGCATTCATACAATGAAAACATCTGGACTCACCGAGCCTTTCTGCAGTTCCTCAAAGCTGGAAGCAGTCTCTGTCGTCCATCCCATGAAGTGTTGTACTTCTGCAAGTCCAACTCATTCAGAACCTCTGACATCTGCAGCATGAAGGCCAGAGCTGAACAATCAGTCACTGAGAGTTTCTTCCCTGAATCCAGCAGCCATTGGATCTCCTGATAAAATGAGAGGTCATTCATCTCCACAAGACAGTGGAAGATGTTGATGCTTCTGTCAGGAGAGATTCTATCAGTGTTCATCTCCTTCAGGTTGGTAATGATTCTCTGAATGGTTTCTGGACTGTTCTCTGTCTGACCCAGTAGGCCTCCTAAGAGACTCTGGTTGGACTCTACAGTGAGACCATGAAGGAAGCGGACAAACAGGTCCAGGTGGCCATTTTTACTGCTGAGGGATTTCTCCATGACTTTCTTCATGAACTCATCTAGAGATGTTTCTTTGTATTCTTCTCCCAGGAACATCTGGATCACCTCTGACTTCCTGCTTGTGAAACAGTGGAGCATGTAGACTGCAGCCAGAAACTCCTGGAAGCTCAGATGGACAAAGGAGAAGACAGAGATGTTGCGCGTCCTTCTTTTCTTTTTAAACATCTCAGTGAAAACTCCTGAAAACAATGAAGCATCTTTGATGTCGATGCCACACTGTGTGAGGTCTGATTCATCGAAGATCATCTTTCCTTTCAGCAACTGCTCAAAAGCCAGTCTTCCTAGAGAAACAATCAAGATCATGTTCTCAGCAACCTTTTCAGCTCCTCCAAACTTTTTCTTCTTGAATGTGAGTTGAACCAGCAAGAACTCTATGTACATCTCAGTCAGCATCTTGGGCATGTCTCCTGCATCTTTGGTCATTATCACATCCTCCAAAACTTCAGCAGTGATCCAGCAGAAAACTGGAATGTGGCACATAATGTGGAGACTTTTTGATTTCTGCATGTGGGAGATGATCCTGCTGGCCTTCTCTTCATCACCTCTGAATCTCTTCCTGAAGTACTCCTCCTTCTGGAGGTCGGTGAACCCTCTGACCTCTGTCACCATGTCAGTGAACTCAGCAGGGATCTGACTGGCTGCTGCTGGTCTTGTGGTTATCCAGAGGAGAGCAGAGGGAAGCAGTTTCCCCCTGATGAGGTTTATCACCAGAACATCCACTGAGTTGGACTGTTCAGGGTCAGTTAATATTTTAGTTTTTTCGAAGTCCAGAGGAAGTCGACTCTCATCCAGGCCATCAAAGATGAACAGAACTTGGAACGCTTCAAAGTTGCTGATTCCTTTGGTTTTATGAAACAAACTGTGAATCAGCTCCACCATGCTGAACTTTTCTTCTTTCAAGTTATTTAGCTCTCTGAAAGCGATGGGAAATATGAAATCAATATCTTGGTTGGTTTTGCCTTCAGCCCAGTCCAGAGTGAACTTCCTTGTTAAGATGGTTTTCCCAGTGCCAGCCACTCCCATGGTCATCACTGTTCTAATTGGTTGATCTGTTCCAGGTGAGACATTAAAGATGTCTTCTCTTGTGATTGTTTCCTGTTTCCTGGATTCTGTTTCAATCTGTCTGACTTCATGTTCCTGGTTGACCTCTCTAGTTAACCCCTCTGTGATGTGGAGCTCTGTAAAGATCTCATTGAGAACTGTTTTATTTCCATGTTCAGCAATGCCTTCAGAGAGACGTTGGAGCTTCTTCTTCAGATGCTCTTTAAGCTCCTGTCGACACCGAACATCAAAATCTGAAAACAAAAAAAACCCCACAAAAGGAGACACTTCAGCTGAATATAAGGGATACAATAATCTTGATATTTTCAGAAGGGCATTCTATATACATTTTAATGAGGGGAAAATGAAAAGTTAACAGAAAAATAATAATTCTAAACCAAAAAGTCATTCCAACTTCTGTCTTTGAGGAGGGAGAAATTGAGATTAAAATAGAAAAAAAATACTGTTCCTAGTGCAGTACTTCTCAAATAGTGACCCCCCCCCCCCTCTCAAGGGAGCGTGGTGAAGTGTCAGGGGGCGCAATAAACAAGCCTCCGGTCACTAGGTGGCAGCAGTGACCGGAGTTTGCCTGTTCAAGTTAGTAGAAGTAGCCACAGCATTGTTGTAACCATAGACATATTATAAGAGTAGACATACACATGGTTGTTAACTACAGAAGAGGATTGGAGCCATTGGGAAAAAATAAAACAGTTCCAAGAGATTCTTTGTTTTAGTGATTTTTTGTGTGTTTTTACCACATTTTGAAATTTAATCTGTTACGCTTTTTTGATTAAACTTCTGCTGTAGAAAAAAAATAATTAAACACTACATTTACAGTGAACCCTTGTTTTTCTTAGGAGTTGCGTTCTGAAAATAATCCGTGATAGGCGAAATCCGTGAAGTAGTTACCTTTAGTTTTCACAGTTATTACACAGCATAAATAAAGACTCTACATTGAAACCAAAGAACAAAACCTGTTTTCAGATCAGCGGATGTGCGTGTGCATCAATTGGGTCTTAATGTGATCAGGAGTCATGTCATTAAAGCGTCTCCTCCCAGCTGCTTTGCGACACTCACGCTGTAACTACGGCAGAGCCATAGATCTTGTCAAGCGAGCCTCCGGTCAGGCTGCCTCTGGCCACAGATTTTTTTTCCAGCTGGCATTCAAAGTTTCAGTTTCCATCTCTTGAATGGCCAATCTGTATTCAATACCATATTGGCACTCAGGTAGAGAGGAAGCGCGGGGACTGTTTTTACCAATCATAAGGTCAATCAGGACGCAGAGAACTTTGGAAAAAAACTGCACAAAAAAGCATGCAGCGAGAGCATGAAAGGTGAACCGCGTTATAGTGAGGGTTCACTGTATATGAAATAATTTATAAAATGCAACTGAGTAATTTGTAGAATGGCTGTATATCTGAGTTTATCCTAGGTGTATTTGGGACTTCATTCTCAGGCCTGGCCTCATAATGCCTCAACATTGAAAAGGTGGATTTATTTAAATAAGACAGTTTCAAAACAGTTCCTGTATCGGTTACGTGACTTGCTGAAACCAATACGTGCACCAACACGGTTTTGATCTATGGGCTTGACACATGCGCCGATGCATCGGTGTAGCCGGACTCATCACTACTGTTAATCCACAGTACTCAGCCACGCCCCTAACTCCTCCTAACCTTCAGCGGACTGACTACTGACCAGCTCTCCGTCTCACGGGTCCGAAAAGCTTCTAATTCCTGGGTATTACCGCAAATAAGAATATAGAGAACTTTTGTTTAAGCTGGGAGCGAGAAATATTCGTCTAAGCTCTAACTACCTTCATCCAAGACGTTATGAGCCGCTTCAGTCTATGGTTCAGACATCGGAGTAGCCCTGCCGGTGTCCGAGCTCATAAACCACGTCTGTTCACGGCAGCTCTTTCCCTGTTATTAACGTGCACTTGTTTCCGGCCTAGATAATTTTAGCGACTAGGAATAAGTCCCAGGGTCATTATTTATCTGAACTAAAGAACGTATGAAGCCACCCTAATTTACTAAGACCAGAAACACTGGTTTTACAATAATCAGAAGAATTTAATCTAGTTGACTTAATTAATTTAACTGTCCACAACGTCAAATTAGACTTTAATATTTTTAT